>NW_027457025.1:0-199610 GCF_040206685.1 Ascaphus truei
AGGTTAGGTGGGACTAGTGTGACCCTTTGCCATTTGGGGTTGGACCCTACTAAGTAGTCTTCCTCATCTCGTCTAAATTTCTTATTTTTAGACTCTATCAGATTTCTTTCTATAGCATCTATTTCATCAGCTAGTTTTTGGTCTCTATTTAGGAAGGTGGGGTTGTCTGTGGAAATTTCTAATCTCTTCTGAATTAAAGTAACTTCTCGATCAATTTCTATCAAGGTCTTTGTATGATGTTTAATGATTAGTTTCATTAGACTGAATGAACACGCATCCATAGTTTCTTCCCATTGGACATTATATTCTATGTCTGCTAATTCAAAGGAGGATTTTTTATCAAATCGTAAACCCCTAGGTATACGTTTGATGTCTAAGTATTTCTCTAAATAGACTTTATCCCAGACCTTTTTGGTCTCTTTCTTAAGTAAATTCTCAAGTTTGTCAAACTCGTTATTTATTGTTTCTACATCTCCCATCTCCGCTGACTCAATTTCTCTCATTTTGTTCTATATGTTGTTACTTCTGAAAATTCTTTTTGTAAAAACACTCTCTTTAATTTCGACTGGGTTTTCCATCTCTATGGTTTCTTCTTCCATATTAGGAGCTTTTTGGGGTGCTGCCACCAGGATGGATTAGAAAAGGCTCAGTGGTTGTTTGAACTGGGGCGCTCCCTGGAATGTGTGGCTAAAAAATGCTACAACACCTTTGATATATTAAAATATGTAGAAAAATAAAAAATTGTGTTTTGTGGTGTAAAAGAGTATAAAAATATATACTGGCCCTTTTGATGATTTTTGGTTGCTGCTTGACCTTGAAGAAGGGAACCCCCGTGTCCTTCTTAACGTGGCAATGGGAGTGTGAAGACGGTCAGCGCAAAACTCATGGACCTCACGATGTTGATGGAACAGGATGAAGTTGAATAAAAATGGAATAAAACACAGTATTAGTGTCACATATGTGGGGGATGGGGGTGGGTGGGGGGGAATGGAGGAAGGGGTGATGGTGGAATTCCACTAAATAAACAATAAATGAAACATAAACATATAGTTTCAGTGACTCACACGGGCTTGTGTGAGACTTCGCCCTCAACGCAGACTGTATTGGGTAAATGCAGACTCCTATGGTGGAGTCCCAATAAACATAAAACTCACACGGCCTAATGTGAGTTCTTGCCCTCAGAGGGTGATGTCAGCCTGTATAGGTGGTGTGAAGTCGTCTCAGCAAAATATCCCCCAATAGGTATAGTGTGTGAGTGTCTCCTCTCCCCGTTGGCCAAAAGACCAAGAAAATGTGTGCAAACCAGGGTTAGCAGTATAACAGGTCTTTATTTGGTAACAGTTTGAGACATGAGCATAAACAAGCATACACGTTGAAAAAGCATATAAAAATATAAATATAGCAAGGTGAATAAACAAAAAACAAAAAGCACACTCACACTGAATTGTAACTTCTTTTGCCCAGCGTCGGCCGCGTGGTTTGATCCCGCAAGATCTCCTCCTCTGTTGTTGCTCTCACTGGCGCGTCCGGCAGTGGAACCGGAAGAGAGGATCTATACCGGATGTCCTGCGGTCGGCTGGGTCCCTCTCTCAATGAGCTCCGGCAGGGAACAACGCGTTTCGCAGTAAGCTTCGTCAGGTTCCTGCCGGATGCTCATTGTGTGCAGTCTATATAGGCGCCCCGATTTAATTAATTAGTAAAACACCTGGCTTTCATTAAAAGTTGTCCACTTCCAATAGACTAATGTAATGTCAATGTAAATCGAACCGATCATAGCCCTTGGATACAGGGACAATATACTTGTTATTGTAAACATTTCTCTAGTGTCAATATATTAAAATCAAACATTGTTTTAATAAATATTTTAAAATGTTTAAAAAACGTTTTAAAAAACAAACATCAGTTCGCAGTGTGAAACATTATATTGTGGTGAGTATCATCAATAATCTTAAGCCTATGGACCTTTGCGGGCTCACACAGCCTATAATAGTGGTTCTATGCCAGAGAGCTGTATCACTTAAACCATTATGCTGTCAGTGAACTTTTCTCCATTTGTTGTACAATGGTGCCATCATGTGGCTGAGTTTGGAAACTACATAGACATAGTTCTTCTCTCATGGTGACTCATGTTAGTAACAGAATGCTATTGGGATGTGGGCAGTGTAATAACCCAAATATATTAGAGATCTAAAAAATATTACAGATTTTTAGGGAACTTGAACATTAATAGCTGTTTGGACAAAAATAGATTAAACTTCAATACAGTTTGTAAAGGTGATCTTGTACAATGGTGCCATAATTTGGCTTAGTTTGGAAATTACAAAGACATAGTTATTCCCTAATGGTGACTAATGTTAGTAACAGGATGCTGTAGGACTGTGGGCACTGTAGCCACCCAAATTTATACACATTTAGACAAATATAAAACAATTCTAAAATAACTAGAAAAACTAAAAAATATAGATTTTAGGGAACTCGAACATTAATAACTAGTTGGACAAAAATAGATATTATTTCAATACAATTTATAAAAATGATATTGTTCATTAGTTGCCACGGTGGTATGCGTCAATTTGGTCTTCAAGGACTGGTTCGTGGTGGATTCATATTTAAGACGTGAACTCCTATTCAAAATTGTAGGGGGAAAAATGGGATTTGGGGATTGAAAACGGATCAGTGTGTGTTTAAAGGAAAGCTGCAATGTCTATCTCTACATTGAGGCCTATGGGGGCCAAGCTTTTCAATTTATAAATCCAAAAAGTTTCTTTTCTTGATAAAGTTGTCAGTCTGTCTCCACCCCTCCAATGTGGTGGGACTACCTCAATGCCCCTAAATTCAAGGCCAGATGGATCTCCTTGGTGGTGTAGTGCAAAATGTTTTGATACACTATGTGTCATAAGTTTCCGCCTAATGTTCCCTAGGTGCTCCAGAATGCGTACCCGTAATGGTCGGCTGGTACGCCCTACATACTGGAGTCCACAGGGGCAATTTAGTAGATAGACTACGAATTCAGATTTACAGTTGATGAAATTTGAAATTTTGAACTGTTCTCCTGTTGCTTTAGAGCTAAACTGAATTTTCTCTTTTGTTCCCTGTTTGCAGGCTTTACAGGTGTTACATCTGTGGAAACCTTTTACTTTCTGTAACCAATTTAAGTCCTGGCCTGTTGTCCTACTTTCTGGCCGGAAGAGGCTTGGTGCTAACCTCCTTTTAATATTATCCGCCCTCTTATAGATAACCTTGGGTTTCTCTGGGAGGTATTCTTTCAAGGTGGGGTCTCCCTGTAGCAGATGCCAGTGTTTATTCAGGATCTTTTGTATGCTCCCTGCATCTTGGCTATATTGTGTTAGGAAAGCAATATTAAACTCCTCTCTAGGTTTTGGTGGATTGGTTTTTAAAATGTCGCTGCGTTTAAGCTTCCCTACATCTATTATTGCTGTATCCATTTTTTCATTATCATAATTCTTTGCAATGAATCGGTTCTTCAGAATATTGGATTGTTCCCTATAAACATGATCATCGCTAAAGTTTCTCCTGATTCTGCGAAACTGTCCTGGGGGTATGTTTTTCAGCCATTTCTTATGGTGGCAGCTAGTGTTAAGCAGGTAATTATTGCAGTCAACTGTTTTGAAGAAAGTTTTAGTCTTCAGTCTATTATCTTCTATGTAAATTGTTAGATCTAAAAAGTCTACCGAATTATTCCCTATGCATGTTGTGAAAGCTAGGTTCCTCTCATTATTGTTAATGTAATTCAGAAAGTGATTTAAGGTTTCATTGTTGCCTCTCCAGATAAAAAACACATCATCGATGTATCTCCGCCATAGCACAAGATCCGCACTGAATTCATGTTCCGACCAGATGGTATCGGTCTCCCAACTGTCCATGAACAAGTTGGCATAACTCGGTGCGAATTTTGAACCCATGGCTGTTCCGCACTTTTGTAAAAAATATGTTCCATCAAAATTAAAAAGGTTGTGTTTAAGAATAAAATTAATACTTTCTAAAATAAAGCGTCTTTGTTCTATGTGAACGGTGGCATCATTTATTAGCGTCCGTTCGATGGCTTTAATTCCATCATCATGTTTTATGGACGTGTATAATGAAGTCACATCGCAGGTGCACATTTTATAGCCTTCTTGCCAATCTATCTGTTCTAATATATTTAGAATTTGCGTGGTGTCTCTGAGATAGGACCGCATCTCCGCAACGTATGGCTGCAGAAATAGATCTATGTACTCCGACAGTCGAGACGTGAGCGAGCCTATCCCAGAGATAATGGGTCTACCTGGTGGTGCTTTAATGTCCTTATGGATTTTGGGCAGAAATTAGAATATTGGCATAACCGGGAATTTCACATTTAGATAATCATATTCTTTTTCATTCAGGACTCCTGTTGAGCTGCCCCTGTCTAGCAGAGTTTGGAATTCTACACAGAATTCTCTGTGGGGATTAGTCTTCAGACGTGCATAGGTGATGTCATCCGACAGTATCCTCTCTGCTTCACCCTTGTAGTATTCCGTGTCCATAACGACTACCCCCCCCCCCCCCCCTTTATCTGCTTGTTTGAATGTAATAGCCTTTTCTTTCTCTAAGTTTTGCAATGCGATTTTTTCTTTCAAGGTTAGATTGTTCTTAGTTATCTTAGTAGCACCAGAGGTTAGTCTATCAAAGTCCTCCTGGATTTTCTGATGGAAGACTTCTAAGTTATGGCCTTTCGCCCAGCTTGGATAGAATTTGGATTTATTTTTTAGGTTTGAATGCTTGAACTCATCCATCTCTATATTCGCGTTAGCATTATTGTTCACTACCTCCCTTGTTTGTGCATCTTTTGAAATAAAGAATTTTTTAAGGGTTAACTGTCTAATGTATTTGTGCGCGTCTATATACAGATTGAAACTGTTCGCCTTGGCAACTGGTGCGAAGTTCAGCCCCTTTTTTATTAGGTTACATTCATCTACATTTAATTCTTTTTTGCTCAGATTAAATATATTGTTCAAATCGCTGCTCTTTTTCTGTGTCCTTCTTCCTCCCCGCTTTCCTCGTGGGGCCTTTTTCTGAGTTTTGTGTTTGGGGTTTCTTTTTCTTTCTGGTTTTCTGACACTAGGAAGCGATTCTGAGTAACTAGGGGTGGTGCTTTGAGTGATTGGGCCTGTTCTAAAAAATGCCCTGCGTGTGGTCGGGGTGATCTTTGCTCTCTCACATGACTCTGTTCTCTATCCTGTCTTTCTCTATATGTGGTCCTCTGTTCCCTATGGGGGGATTTGTGTTCTCTTCCTTGGCTATGTTCCCTATGATGTTTACGGGGTGACCGGTAGTGTCTCCTTTGACTCTCTTCTCTCTCATAACGTCTCTCTCTATATTCCCGATTTGACCCATGATATTTATAAGGTGATCTACGATCCCTATCCCTGCTACGTTCTCTCTCATACCTGTTATCTCTACGTTCTAGTGGTGATCTAGCTCTGTAGTTGTATGCGGGTGGCTTGGCTCTATGATGGCTTTCCTGATAATCTTTGGAATAGTACTTGTGTCTCTGCCAGTTTTCCTCCCGGTCTCTATCTTGTTTATTTGCCTCTTCCCTTTTGTGACTGACTGCGTCCTCGGTACTGTGAGTTTTTATTTCTTTATTCTCTCCAGGAGTTTCTAGATCACCAACTTCCCGCCCTCTTGGTGGTATGTGTCTAGCCTCTGTATTGAATGATACATTTTTAGTGTTATCAAATTTGGAATAGGTCCTATGTTTGTCTATTTTGGTTGGATAGCTCGATATGTTGGTTCTTAAAGTTTTGTTGCTATCTTCTCTACTCCTATATTCAAACATTTTCCTATCCTTTGGGGTGGTAGGTGGGACTAGTGTGACCCTTTGCCATTTGGGGTTGGACCCTACTAAGTAGTCTTCCTCATCTCGTCTAAATTTCTTATTTTTAGACTCTATCAGATTTCTTTCTATAGCATCTATTTCATCAGCTAGTTTTTGGTCTCTATTTAGGAAGGTGGGGTTGTCTGTGGAAATTTCTAATCTCTTCTGAATTAAAGTAACTTCTCGATCAATTTCTATCAAGGTCTTTGTATGATGTTTAATGATTAGTTTCATTAGACTGAATGAACACGCATCCATAGTTTCTTCCCATTGGACATTATATTCTATGTCTGCTAATTCAAAGGAGGATTTTTTATCAAATCGTAAACCCCTAGGTATACGTTTGATGTCTAAGTATTTCTCTAAATAGACTTTATCCCAGACCTTTTTGGTCTCTTTCTTAAGTAAATTCTCAAGTTTGTCAAACTCGTTATTTATTGTTTCTACATCTCCCATCTCCGCTGACTCAATTTCTCTCATTTTGTTCTATATGTTGTTACTTCTGAAAATTCTTTTTGTAAAAACACTCTCTTTAATTTCGACTGGGTTTTCCATCTCTATGGTTTCTTCTTCCATATTAGGAGCTTTTTGGGGTGCTGCCACCAGGATGGGATTAGAAAAGGCTCAGTGGTTGTTTGAACTGGGGCGCTCCCTGGAATGTGTGGCTAAAAAATGCTACAACACCTTTGATATATTAAAATATGTAGAAAAATAAAAAATTGTGTTTTGTGGTGTAAAAGAGTATAAAAATATATACTGGCCCTTTTGATGATTTTTGGTTGCTGCTTGACCTTGAAGAAGGGAACCCCGTGTCCTTCTTAACGTGGCAATGGGAGTGTGAAGACGGTCAGCGCAAAACTCATGGACCTCACGATGTTGATGGAACAGGATGAAGTTGAATAAAAATGGAATAAAACACAGTATTAGTGTCACATATGTGGGGGATGGGGGTGGGTGGGGGGGAATGGAGGAAGGGGTGATGGTGGAATTCCACTAAATAAACAATAAATGAAACATAAACATATAGTTTCAGTGACTCACACGGGCTTGTGTGAGACTTCGCCCTCAACGCAGACTGTATTGGGTAAATGCAGACTCCTATGGTGGAGTCCCAATAAACATAAAACTCACACGGCCTAATGTGAGTTCTTGCCCTCAGAGGGTGATGTCAGCCTGTATAGGTGGTGTGAAGTCGTCTCAGCAAAATATCCCCCAATAGGTATAGTGTGTGAGTGTCTCCTCTCCCCGTTGGCCAAAAGACCAAGAAAATGTGTGCAAACCAGGGTTAGCAGTATAACAGGTCTTTATTTGGTAACAGTTTGAGACATGAGCATAAACAAGCATACACGTTGAAAAAGCATATAAAAATATAAATATAGCAAGGTGAATAAACAAAAAACAAAAAGCACACTCACACTGAATTGTAACTTCTTTTGCCCAGCGTCGGCCGCGTGGTTTGATCCCGCAAGATCTCCTCCTCTGTTGTTGCTCTCACTGGCGCGTCCGGCAGTGGAACCGGAAGAGAGGATCTATACCGGATGTCCTGCGGTCGGCTGGGTCCCTCTCTCAATGAGCTCCGGCAGGGAACAACGCGTTTCGCAGTAAGCTTCGTCAGGTTCCTGCCGGATGCTCATTGTGTGCAGTCTATATAGGCGCCCCGATTTAATTAATTAGTAAAACACCTGGCTTTCATTAAAAGTTGTCCACTTCCAATAGACTAATGTAATGTCAATGTAAATCGAACCGATCATAGCCCTTGGATACAGGGACAATATACTTGTTATTGTAAACATTTCTCTAGTGTCAATATATTAAAATCAAACATTGTTTTAATAAATATTTTAAAATGTTTAAAAAACGTTTTAAAAAACAAACATCAGTTCGCAGTGTGAAACATTATATTGTGGTGAGTATCATCAATAATCTTAAGCCTATGGACCTTTGCGGGCTCACACAGCCTATAATAGTGGTTCTATGCCAGAGAGCTGTATCACTTAAACCATTATGCTGTCAGTGAACTTTTCTCCATTTGTTGTACAATGGTGCCATCATGTGGCTGAGTTTGGAAACTACATAGACATAGTTCTTCTCTCATGGTGACTCATGTTAGTAACAGAATGCTATTGGGATGTGGGCAGTGTAATAACCCAAATATATTAGAGATCTAAAAAATATTACAGATTTTTAGGGAACTTGAACATTAATAGCTGTTTGGACAAAAATAGATTAAACTTCAATACAGTTTGTAAAGGTGATCTTGTACAATGGTGCCATAATTTGGCTTAGTTTGGAAATTACAAAGACATAGTTATTCCCTAATGGTGACTAATGTTAGTAACAGGATGCTGTAGGACTGTGGGCACTGTAGCCACCCAAATTTATACACATTTAGACAAATATAAAACAATTCTAAAATAACTAGAAAAACTAAAAAATATAGATTTTAGGGAACTCGAACATTAATAACTAGTTGGACAAAAATAGATATTATTTCAATACAATTTATAAAAATGATATTGTTCATTAGTTGCCACGGTGGTATGCGTCAATTTGGTCTTCAAGGACTGGTTCGTGGTGGATTCATATTTAAGACGTGAACTCCTATTCAAAATTGTAGGGGGAAAAATGGGATTTGGGGATTGAAAACGGATCAGTGTGTGTTTAAAGGAAAGCTGCAATGTCTATCTCTACATTGAGGCCTATGGGGGCCAAGCTTTTCAATTTATAAATCCAAAAAGTTTCTTTTCTTGATAAAGTTGTCAGTCTGTCTCCACCCCTCCAATGTGGTGGGACTACCTCAATGCCCCTAAATTCAAGGCCAGATGGATCTCCTTGGTGGTGTAGTGCAAAATGTTTTGATACACTATGTGTCATAAGTTTCCGCCTAATGTTCCCTAGGTGCTCCAGAATGCGTACCCGTAATGGTCGGCTGGTACGCCCTACATACTGGAGTCCACAGGGGCAATTTAGTAGATAGACTACGAATTCAGATTTACAGTTGATGAAATTTGAAATTTTGAACTGTTCTCCTGTTGCTTTAGAGCTAAACTGAATTTTCTCTTTTGTTCCCTGTTTGCAGGCTTTACAGGTGTTACATCTGTGGAAACCTTTTACTTTCTGTAACCAATTTAAGTCCTGGCCTGTTGTCCTACTTTCTGGCCGGAAGAGGCTTGGTGCTAACCTCCTTTTAATATTATCCGCCCTCTTATAGATAACCTTGGGTTTCTCTGGGAGGTATTCTTTCAAGGTGGGGTCTCCCTGTAGCAGATGCCAGTGTTTATTCAGGATCTTTTGTATGCTCCCTGCATCTTGGCTATATTGTGTTAGGAAAGCAATATTAAACTCCTCTCTAGGTTTTGGTGGATTGGTTTTTAAAATGTCGCTGCGTTTAAGCTTCCCTACTTCTATTATTGCTGTATCCATTTTTTCATTATCATAATTCTTTGCAATGAATCGGTTCTTCAGAATATTGGATTGTTCCCTATAAACATGATCATCGCTAAAGTTTCTCCTGATTCTGCGAAACTGTCCTGGGGGTATGTTTTTCAGCCATTTCTTATGGTGGCAGCTAGTGTTAAGCAGGTAATTATTGCAGTCAACTGTTTTGAAGAAAGTTTTAGTCTTCAGTCTATTATCTTCTATGTAAATTGTTAGATCTAAAAAGTCTACCGAATTATTCCCTATGCATGTTGTGAAAGCTAGGTTCCTCTCATTATTGTTAATGTAATTCAGAAAGTGATTTAAGGTTTCATTGTTGCCTCTCCAGATAAAAAACACATCATCGATGTATCTCCGCCATAGCACAAGATCCGCACTGAATTCATGTTCCGACCAGATGGTATCGGTCTCCCAACTGTCCATGAACAAGTTGGCATAACTCGGTGCGAATTTTGAACCCATGGCTGTTCCGCACTTTTGTAAAAAATATGTTCCATCAAAATTAAAAAGGTTGTGTTTAAGAATAAAATTAATACTTTCTAAAATAAAGCGTCTTTGTTCTATGTGAACGGTGGCATCATTTATTAGCGTCCGTTCGATGGCTTTAATTCCATCATCATGTTTTATGGACGTGTATAATGAAGTCACATCGCAGGTGCACATTTTATAGCCTTCTTGCCAATCTATCTGTTCTAATATATTTAGAATTTGCGTGGTGTCTCTGAGATAGGACCGCATCTCCGCAACGTATGGCTGCAGAAATAGATCTATGTACTCCGACAGTCGAGACGTGAGCGAGCCTATCCCAGAGATAATGGGTCTACCTGGTGGTGCTTTCATGTCCTTATGGATTTTGGGCAGAAATTAGAATATTGGCATAACCGGGAATTTCACATTTAGATAATCATATTCTTTTTCATTCAGGACTCCTGTTGAGCTGCCCCTGTCTAGCAGAGTTTGGAATTCTACACAGAATTCTCTGTGGGGATTAGTCTTCAGACGTGCATAGGTGATGTCATCCGACAGTATCCTCTCTGCTTCACCCTTGTAGTATTCCGTGTCCATAACGACTACCCCCCCCCCCCCCCTTTATCTGCTTGTTTGAATGTAATAGCCTTTTCTTTCTCTAAGTTTTGCAATGCGATTTTTTCTTTCAAGGTTAGATTGTTCTTAGTTATCTTAGTAGCACCAGAGGTTAGTCTATCAAAGTCCTCCTGGATTTTCTGATGGAAGACTTCTAAGTTATGGCCTTTCGCCCAGCTTGGATAGAATTTGGATTTATTTTTTAGGTTTGAATGCTTGAACTCATCCATCTCTATATTCGCGTTAGCATTATTGTTCACTACCTCCCTTGTTTGTGCATCTTTTGAAATAAAGAATTTTTTAAGGGTTAACTGTCTAATGTATTTGTGCGCGTCTATATACAGATTGAAACTGTTCGCCTTGGCAACTGGTGCGAAGTTCAGCCCCTTTTTTATTAGGTTACATTCATCTACATTTAATTCTTTTTTGCTCAGATTAAATATATTGTTCAAATCGCTGCTCTTTTTCTGTGTCCTTCTTCCTCCCCGCTTTCCTCGTGGGGCCTTTTTCTGAGTTTTGTGTTTGGGGTTTCTTTTTCTTTCTGGTTTTCTGACACTAGGAAGCGATTCTGAGTAACTAGGGGTGGTGCTTTGAGTGATTGGGCCTGTTCTAAAAAATGCCCTGCGTGTGGTCGGGGTGATCTTTGCTCTCTCACATGACTCTGTTCTCTATCCTGTCTTTCTCTATATGTGGTCCTCTGTTCCCTATGGGGGGATTTGTGTTCTCTTCCTTGGCTATGTTCCCTATGATGTTTACGGGGTGACCGGTAGTGTCTCCTTTGACTCTCTTCTCTCTCATAACGTCTCTCTCTATATTCCCGATTTGACCCATGATATTTATAAGGTGATCTACGATCCCTATCCCTGCTACGTTCTCTCTCATACCTGTTATCTCTACGTTCTAGTGGTGATCTAGCTCTGTAGTTGTATGCGGGTGGCTTGGCTCTATGATGGCTTTCCTGATAATCTTTGGAATAGTACTTGTGTCTCTGCCAGTTTTCCTCCCGGTCTCTATCTTGTTTATTTGCCTCTTCCCTTTTGTGACTGACTGCGTCCTCGGTACTGTGAGTTTTTATTTCTTTATTCTCTCCAGGAGTTTCTAGATCACCAACTTCCCGCCCTCTTGGTGGTATGTGTCTAGCCTCTGTATTGAATGATACATTTTTAGTGTTATCAAATTTGGAATAGGTCCTATGTTTGTCTATTTTGGTTGGATAGCTCGATATGTTGGTTCTTAAAGTTTTGTTGCTATCTTCTCTACTCCTATATTCAAACATTTTCCTATCCTTTGGGGTGGTAGGTGGGACTAGTGTGACCCTTTGCCATTTGGGGTTGGACCCTACTAAGTAGTCTTCCTCATCTCGTCTAAATTTCTTATTTTTAGACTCTATCAGATTTCTTTCTATAGCATCTATTTCATCAGCTAGTTTTTGGTCTCTATTTAGGAAGGTGGGGTTGTCTGTGGAAATTTCTAATCTCTTCTGAATTAAAGTAACTTCTCGATCAATTTCTATCAAGGTCTTTGTATGATGTTTAATGATTAGTTTCATTAGACTGAATGAACACGCATCCATAGTTTCTTCCCATTGGACATTATATTCTATGTCTGCTAATTCAAAGGAGGATTTTTTATCAAATCGTAAACCCCTAGGTATACGTTTGATGTCTAAGTATTTCTCTAAATAGACTTTATCCCAGACCTTTTTGGTCTCTTTCTTAAGTAAATTCTCAAGTTTGTCAAACTCGTTATTTATTGTTTCTACATCTCCCATCTCCGCTGACTCAATTTCTCTCATTTTGTTCTATATGTTGTTACTTCTGAAAATTCTTTTTGTAAAAACACTCTCTTTAATTTCGACTGGGTTTTCCATCTCTATGGTTTCTTCTTCCATATTAGGAGCTTTTTGGGGTGCTGCCACCAGGATGGGATTAGAAAAGGCTCAGTGGTTGTTTGAACTGGGGCGCTCCCTGGAATGTGTGGCTAAAAAATGCTACAACACCTTTGATATATTAAAATATGTAGAAAAATAAAAAATTGTGTTTTGTGGTGTAAAAGAGTATAAAAATATATACTGGCCCTTTTGATGATTTTTGGTTGCTGCTTGACCTTGAAGAAGGGAACCCCGTGTCCTTCTTAACGTGGCAATGGGAGTGTGAAGACGGTCAGCGCAAAACTCATGGACCTCACGATGTTGATGGAACAGGATGAAGTTGAATAAAAATGGAATAAAACACAGTATTAGTGTCACATATGTGGGGGATGGGGGTGGGTGGGGGGGAATGGAGGAAGGGGTGATGGTGGAATTCCACTAAATAAACAATAAATGAAACATAAACATATAGTTTCAGTGACTCACACGGGCTTGTGTGAGACTTCGCCCTCAACGCAGACTGTATTGGGTAAATGCAGACTCCTATGGTGGAGTCCCAATAAACATAAAACTCACACGGCCTAATGTGAGTTCTTGCCCTCAGAGGGTGATGTCAGCCTGTATAGGTGGTGTGAAGTCGTCTCAGCAAAATATCCCCCAATAGGTATAGTGTGTGAGTGTCTCCTCTCCCCGTTGGCCAAAAGACCAAGAAAATGTGTGCAAACCAGGGTTAGCAGTATAACAGGTCTTTATTTGGTAACAGTTTGAGACATGAGCATAAACAAGCATACACGTTGAAAAAGCATATAAAAATATAAATATAGCAAGGTGAATAAACAAAAAACAAAAAGCACACTCACACTGAATTGTAACTTCTTTTGCCCAGCGTCGGCCGCGTGGTTTGATCCCGCAAGATCTCCTCCTCTGTTGTTGCTCTCACTGGCGCGTCCGGCAGTGGAACCGGAAGAGAGGATCTATACCGGATGTCCTGCGGTCGGCTGGGTCCCTCTCTCAATGAGCTCCGGCAGGGAACAACGCGTTTCGCAGTAAGCTTCGTCAGGTTCCTGCCGGATGCTCATTGTGTGCAGTCTATATAGGCGCCCCGATTTAATTAATTAGTAAAACACCTGGCTTTCATTAAAAGTTGTCCACTTCCAATAGACTAATGTAATGTCAATGTAAATCGAACCGATCATAGCCCTTGGATACAGGGACAATATACTTGTTATTGTAAACATTTCTCTAGTGTCAATATATTAAAATCAAACATTGTTTTAATAAATATTTTAAAATGTTTAAAAAACGTTTTAAAAAACAAACATCAGTTCGCAGTGTGAAACATTATATTGTGGTGAGTATCATCAATAATCTTAAACCTATGGACCTTTGCGGGCTCACACAGCCTATAATAGTGGTTCTATGCCAGAGAGCTGTATCACTTAAACCATTATGCTGTCAGTGAACTTTTCTCCATTTGTTGTACAATGGTGCCATCATGTGGCTGAGTTTGGAAACTACATAGACATAGTTCTTCTCTCATGGTGACTCATGTTAGTAACAGAATGCTATTGGGATGTGGGCAGTGTAATAACCCAAATATATTAGAGATCTAAAAAATATTACAGATTTTTAGGGAACTTGAACATTAATAGCTGTTTGGACAAAAATAGATTAAACTTCAATACAGTTTGTAAAGGTGATCTTGTACAATGGTGCCATAATTTGGCTTAGTTTGGAAATTACAAAGACATAGTTATTCCCTAATGGTGACTAATGTTAGTAACAGGATGCTGTAGGACTGTGGGCACTGTAGCCACCCAAATTTATACACATTTAGACAAATATAAAACAATTCTAAAATAACTAGAAAAACTAAAAAATATAGATTTTAGGGAACTCGAACATTAATAACTAGTTGGACAAAAATAGATATTATTTCAATACAATTTATAAAAATGATATTGTTCATTAGTTGCCACGGTGGTATGCGTCAATTTGGTCTTCAAGGACTGGTTCGTGGTGGATTCATATTTAAGACGTGAACTCCTATTCAAAATTGTAGGGGGAAAAATGGGATTTGGGGATTGAAAACGGATCAGTGTGTGTTTAAAGGAAAGCTGCAATGTCTATCTCTACATTGAGGCCTATGGGGGCCAAGCTTTTCAATTTATAAATCCAAAAAGTTTCTTTTCTTGATAAAGTTGTCAGTCTGTCTCCACCCCTCCAATGTGGTGGGACTACCTCAATGCCCCTAAATTCAAGGCCAGATGGATCTCCTTGGTGGTGTAGTGCAAAATGTTTTGATACACTATGTGTCATAAGTTTCCGCCTAATGTTCCCTAGGTGCTCCAGAATGCGCACCCGTAATGGTCGGCTGGTACGCCCTACATACTGGAGTCCACAGGGGCAATTTAGTAGATAGACTATGAATTCAGATTTACAGTTGATGAAATTTGAAATTTTGAACTGTTCTCCTGTTGCTTTAGAGCTAAACTGAATTTTCTCTTTTGTTCCCTGTTTGCAGGCTTTACAGGTGTTACATCTGTGGAAACCTTTTACTTTCTGTAACCAATTTAAGTCCTGGCCTGTTGTCCTACTTTCTGGCCGGAAGAGGCTTGGTGCTAACCTCCTTTTAATATTATCCGCCCTCTTATAGATAACCTTGGGTTTCTCTGGGAGGTATTCTTTCAAGGTGGGGTCTCCCTGTAGCAGATGCCAGTGTTTATTCAGGATCTTTTGTATGCTCCCTGCATCTTGGCTATATTGTGTTAGGAAAGCAATATTAAACTCCTCTCTAGGTTTTGGTGGATTGGTTTTTAAAATGTCGCTGCGTTTAAGCTTCCCTACATCTATTATTGCTGTATCCATTTTTTCATTATCATAATTCTTTGCAATGAATCGGTTCTTCAGAATATTGGATTGTTCCCTATAAACATGATCATCGCTAAAGTTTCTCCTGATTCTGCGAAACTGTCCTGGGGGTATGTTTTTCAGCCATTTCTTATGGTGGCAGCTAGTGTTAAGCAGGTAATTATTGCAGTCAACTGTTTTGAAGAAAGTTTTAGTCTTCAGTCTATTATCTTCTATGTAAATTGTTAGATCTAAAAAGTCTACCGAATTATTCCCTATGCATGTTGTGAAAGCTAGGTTCCTCTCATTATTGTTAATGTAATTCAGAAAGTGATTTAAGGTTTCATTGTTGCCTCTCCAGATAAAAAACACATCATCGATGTATCTCCGCCATAGCACAAGATCCGCACTGAATTCATGTTCCGACCAGATGGTATCGGTCTCCCAACTGTCCATGAACAAGTTGGCATAACTCGGTGCGAATTTTGAACCCATGGCTGTTCCGCACTTTTGTAAAAAATATGTTCCATCAAAATTAAAAAGGTTGTGTTTAAGAATAAAATTAATACTTTCTAAAATAAAGCGTCTTTGTTCTATGTGAACGGTGGCATCATTTATTAGCGTCCGTTCGATGGCTTTAATTCCATCATCATGTTTTATGGACGTGTATAATGAAGTCACATCGCAGGTGCACATTTTATAGCCTTCTTGCCAATCTATCTGTTCTAATATATTTAGAATTTGCGTGGTGTCTCTGAGATAGGACCGCATCTCCGCAACGTATGGCTGCAGAAATAGATCTATGTACTCCGACAGTCGAGACGTGAGCGAGCCTATCCCAGAGATAATGGGTCTACCTGGTGGTGCTTTAATGTCCTTATGGATTTTGGGCAGAAATTAGAATATTGGCATAACCGGGAATTTCACATTTAGATAATCATATTCTTTTTCATTCAGGACTCCTGTTGAGCTGCCCCTGTCTAGCAGAGTTTGGAATTCTACACAGAATTCTCTGTGGGGATTAGTCTTCAGACGTGCATAGGTGATGTCATCCGACAGTATCCCCCCCCCCTTTATCTGCTTGTTTGAATGTAATAGCCTTTTCTTTCTCTAAGTTTTGCAATGCGATTTTTTCTTTCAAGGTTAGATTGTTCTTAGTTATCTTAGTAGCACCAGAGGTTAGTCTATCAAAGTCCTCCTGGATTTTCTGATGGAAGACTTCTAAGTTATGGCCTTTCGCCCAGCTTGGATAGAATTTGGATTTATTTTTTAGGTTTGAATGCTTGAACTCATCCATCTCTATATTCGCGTTAGCATTATTGTTCACTACCTCCCTTGTTTGTGCATCTTTTGAAATAAAGAATTTTTTAAGGGTTAACTGTCTAATGTATTTGTGCGCGTCTATATACAGATTGAAACTGTTCGCCTTGGCAACTGGTGCGAAGTTCAGCCCCTTTTTTATTAGGTTACATTCATCTACATTTAATTCTTTTTTGCTCAGATTAAATATATTGTTCAAATCGCTGCTCTTTTTCTGTGTCCTTCTTCCTCCCCGCTTTCCTCGTGGGGCCTTTTTCTGAGTTTTGTGTTTGGGGTTTCTTTTTCTTTCTGGTTTTCTGACACTAGGAAGCGATTCTGAGTAACTAGGGGTGGTGCTTTGAGTGATTGGGCCTGTTCTAAAAAATGCCCTGCGTGTGGTCGGGGTGATCTTTGCTCTCTCACATGACTCTGTTCTCTATCCTGTCTTTCTCTATATGTGGTCCTCTGTTCCCTATGGGGGGATTTGTGTTCTCTTCCTTGGCTATGTTCCCTATGATGTTTACGGGGTGACCGGTAGTGTCTCCTTTGACTCTCTTCTCTCTCATAACGTCTCTCTCTATATTCCCGATTTGACCCATGATATTTATAAGGTGATCTACGATCCCTATCCCTGCTACGTTCTCTCTCATACCTGTTATCTCTACGTTCTAGTGGTGATCTAGCTCTGTAGTTGTATGCGGGTGGCTTGGCTCTATGATGGCTTTCCTGATAATCTTTGGAATAGTACTTGTGTCTCTGCCAGTTTTCCTCCCGGTCTCTATCTTGTTTATTTGCCTCTTCCCTTTTGTGACTGACTGCGTCCTCGGTACTGTGAGTTTTTATTTCTTTATTCTCTCCAGGAGTTTCTAGATCACCAACTTCCCGCCCTCTTGGTGGTATGTGTCTAGCCTCTGTATTGAATGATACATTTTTAGTGTTATCAAATTTGGAATAGGTCCTATGTTTGTCTATTTTGGTTGGATAGCTCGATATGTTGGTTCTTAAAGTTTTGTTGCTATCTTCTCTACTCCTATATTCAAACATTTTCCTATCCTTTGGGGTGGTAGGTGGGACTAGTGTGACCCTTTGCCATTTGGGGTTGGACCCTACTAAGTAGTCTTCCTCATCTCGTCTAAATTTCTTATTTTTAGACTCTATCAGATTTCTTTCTATAGCATCTATTTCATCAGCTAGTTTTTGGTCTCTATTTAGGAAGGTGGGGTTGTCTGTGGAAATTTCTAATCTCTTCTGAATTAAAGTAACTTCTCGATCAATTTCTATCAAGGTCTTTGTATGATGTTTAATGATTAGTTTCATTAGACTGAATGAACACGCATCCATAGTTTCTTCCCATTGGACATTATATTCTATGTCTGCTAATTCAAAGGAGGATTTTTTATCAAATCGTAAACCCCTAGGTATACGTTTGATGTCTAAGTATTTCTCTAAATAGACTTTATCCCAGACCTTTTTGGTCTCTTTCTTAAGTAAATTCTCAAGTTTGTCAAACTCGTTATTTATTGTTTCTACATCTCCCATCTCCGCTGACTCAATTTCTCTCATTTTGTTCTATATGTTGTTACTTCTGAAAATTCTTTTTGTAAAAACACTCTCTTTAATTTCGACTGGGTTTTCCATCTCTATGGTTTCTTCTTCCATATTAGGAGCTTTTTGGGGTGCTGCCACCAGGATGGGATTAGAAAAGGCTCAGTGGTTGTTTGAACTGGGGCGCTCCCTGGAATGTGTGGCTAAAAAATGCTACAACACCTTTGATATATTAAAATATGTAGAAAAATAAAAAATTGTGTTTTGTGGTGTAAAAGAGTATAAAAATATATACTGGCCCTTTTGATGATTTTTGGTTGCTGCTTGACCTTGAAGAAGGGAACCCCGTGTCCTTCTTAACGTGGCAATGGGAGTGTGAAGACGGTCAGCGCAAAACTCATGGACCTCACGATGTTGATGGAACAGGATGAAGTTGAATAAAAATGGAATAAAACACAGTATTAGTGTCACATATGTGGGGGATGGGGGGGGGTGGGGGGGGTGGGGGGGAATGGAGGAAGGGGTGATGGTGGAATTCCACTAAATAAACAATAAATGAAACATAAACATATAGTTTCAGTGACTCACACGGGCTTGTGTGAGACTTCGCCCTCAACGCAGACTGTAGTGGGTAAATGCAGACTCCTATGGTGGAGTCCCAATAAACATAAAACTCACACGGCCTAATGTGAGTTCTTGCCCTCAGAGGGTGAGGTCAGCCTGTATAGGTGGTGTGAAGTCGTCTCAGCAAAATATCCCCCAATAGGTACAGTGTGTGAGTGTCTCCTCTCCCCGTTGGCCAAAAGACCAAGAAAATGTGTGCAAACCAGGGTTAGCAGTATAACAGGTCTTTATTTGGTAACAGTTTGAGACATGAGCATAAACAAGCATACACGTTGAAAAAGCATATAACAATATAAATATAGCAAGGTGAATAAACAAAAAGCACACTCACACTGAATTGTAACTTCTTTTGCCCAGCGTCGGCCACGTGGTTTGATCCCGCAAGATCTCCTCCTCCGTTGTTGCTCTCACTGGCGCGTCCGGCAGTGGAACCGGAAGAGAGGATCTATACCGGATGTCCTGTGGTCGGCTGGGTCCCTCTCTCAATGAGCTCCGGCAGGGAACAACGCGTTTCGCAGTAAGCTTCGTCAGGTTCCTGCCGGATGCTCATTGTGTGCAGTCTATATAGGCGCCCCGATTTAATTAATTAGTAAAACACCTGGCTTTCATTAAAAGTTGTCCACTTCCAATAGACTAATGTAATGTCAATGTAAATCGAACCGATCATAGCCCTTGGATACAGGGACAATATACTTGTTATTGTAAACATTTCTCTAGTGTCAATATATTAAAATCAAACATTGTTTTAATAAATATTTTAAAATGTTTAAAAAACGTTTTAAAAAACAAACATCAATTCGCAGTGTGAAACATTATATTGTGGTGAGTATCATCAATAATCTTAAGCCTATGGACCTTTGCGGGCTCACACAGCCTATAATAGTGGTTCTATGCCAGAGAGCTGTATCACTTAAACCATTATGCTGTCAGTGAACTTTTCTCCATTTGTTGTACAATGGTGCCATCATGTGGCTGAGTTTGGAAACTACATAGACATAGTTCTTCTCTCATGGTGACTCATGTTAGTAACAGAATGCTATTGGGATGTGGGCAGTGTAATAACCCAAATATATTAGAGATCTAAAAAATATTACAGATTTTTAGGGAACTTGAACATTAATAGCTGTTTGGACAAAAATAGATTAAACTTCAATACAGTTTGTAAAGGTGATCTTGTACAATGGTGCCATAATTTGGCTTAGTTTGGAAATTACAAAGACATAGTTATTCCCTAATGGTGACTAATGTTAGTAACAGGATGCTGTAGGACTGTGGGCACTGTAGCCACCCAAATTTATACACATTTAGACAAATATAAAACAATTCTAAAATAACTAGAAAAACTAAAAAATATAGATTTTAGGGAACTCGAACATTAATAACTAGTTGGACAAAAATAGATATTATTTCAATACAATTTATAAAAATGATATTGTTCATTAGTTGCCACGGTGGTATGCGTCAATTTGGTCTTCAAGGACTGGTTCGTGGTGGATTCATATTTAAGACGTGAACTCCTATTCAAAATTGTAGGGGAAAAAATGGGATTTGGGGATTGAAAACGGATCAGTGTGTGTTTAAAGGAAAGCTGCAATGTCTATCTCTACATTGAGGCCTATGGGGGCCAAGCTTTTCAATTTATAAATCCAAAAAGTTTATTTTCTTGATAAAGTTGTCAGTCTGTCTCCACCCCTCCAATGTGGTGGGACTACCTCAATGCCCCTAAATTCAAGGCCAGATGGATCTCCTTGGTGGTGTAGTGCAAAATGTTTTGATACACTATGTGTCATAAGTTTCCGCCTAATGTTCCCTAGGTGCTCCAGAATGCGTACCCGTAATGGTCGGCTGGTACGCCCTACATACTGGAGTCCACAGGGGCAATTTAGTAGATAGACTACGAATTCAGATTTACAGTTGATGAAATTTGAAATTTTGAACTGTTCTCCTGTTGCTTTAGAGCTAAACTGAATTTTCTCTTTTGTTCCCTGTTTGCAGGCTTTACAGGTGTTACATCTGTGGAAACCTTTTACTTTCTGTAACCAATTTAAGTCCTGGCCTGTTGTCCTACTTTCTGGCCGGAAGAGGCTTGGTGCTAACCTCCTTTTAATATTATCCGCCCTCTTATAGATAACCTTGGGTTTCTCTGGGAGGTATTCTTTCAAGGTGGGGTCTCCCTGTAGCAGATGCCAGTGTTTATTCAGGATCTTTTGTATGCTCCCTGCATCTTGGCTATATTGTGTTAGGAAAGCAATATTAAACTCCTCTCTAGGTTTTGGTGGATTGGTTTTTAAAATGTCGCTGCGTTTAAGCTTCCCTACTTCTATTATTGCTGTATCCATTTTTTCATTATCATAATTCTTTGCAATGAATCGGTTCTTCAGAATATTGGATTGTTCCCTATAAACATGATCATCGCTAAAGTTTCTCCTGATTCTGCGAAACTGTCCTGGGGGTATGTTTTTCAGCCATTTCTTATGGTGGCAGCTAGTGTTAAGCAGGTAATTATTGCAGTCAACTGTTTTGAAGAAAGTTTTAGTCTTCAGTCTATTATCTTCTATGTAAATTGTTAGATCTAAAAAGTCTACCGAATTATTCCCTATGCATGTTGTGAAAGCTAGGTTCCTCTCATTATTGTTAATGTAATTCAGAAAGTGATTTAAGGTTTCATTGTTGCCTCTCCAGATAAAAAACACATCATCGATGTATCTCCGCCATAGCACAAGATCCGCACTGAATTCATGTTCCGACCAGATGGTATCGGTCTCCCAACTGTCCATGAACAAGTTGGCATAACTCGGTGCGAATTTTGAACCCATGGCTGTTCCGCACTTTTGTAAAAAATATGTTCCATCAAAATTAAAAAGGTTGTGTTTAAGAATAAAATTAATACTTTCTAAAATAAAGCGTCTTTGTTCTATGTGAACGGTGGCATCATTTATTAGCGTCCGTTCGATGGCTTTAATTCCATCATCATGTTTTATGGACGTGTATAATGAAGTCACATCGCAGGTGCGCATTTTATAGCCTTCTTGCCAATCTATCTGTTCTAATATATTTAGAATTTGCGTGGTGTCTCTGAGATAGGACCGCATCTCCGCAACGTATGGCTGCAGAAATAGATCTATGTACTCCGACAGTCGAGACGTGAGCGAGCCTATCCCAGAGATAATGGGTCTACCTGGTGGTGCTTTAATGTCCTTATGGATTTTGGGCAGAAATTAGAATATTGGCATAACCGGGAATTTCACATTTAGATAATCATATTCTTTTTCATTCAGGACTCCTGTTGAGCTGCCCCTGTCTAGCAGAGTTTGGAATTCTACACAGAATTCTCTGTGGGGATTAGTCTTCAGACGTGCATAGGTGATGTCATCCGACAGTATCCTCTCTGCTTCACCCTTGTAGTATTCTGTGTCCATAATGACTACCCCCCCCCCTTTATCTGCTTGTTTGAATGTAATAGCCTTTTCTTTCTCTAAGTTTTGCAATGCGATTTTTTCTTTCAAGGTTAGATTGTTCTTAGTTATCTTAGTAGCACCAGAGGTTAGTCTATCAAAGTCCTCCTGGATTTTCTGATGGAAGACTTCTAAGTTATGGCCTTTCGCCCAGCTTGGATAGAATTTGGATTTATTTTTTAGGTTTGAATGCTTGAACTCATCCATCTCTATATTCGCGTTAGCATTATTGTTCACTACCTCCCTTGTTTGTGCATCTTTTGAAATAAAGAATTTTTTAAGGGTTAACTGTCTAATGTATTTGTGCGCGTCTATATACAGATTGAAACTGTTCGCCTTGGCAACTGGTGCGAAGTTCAGCCCCTTTTTTATTAGGTTACATTCATCTACATTTAATTCTTTTTTGCTCAGATTAAATATATTGTTCAAATCGCTGCTCTTTTTCTGTGTCCTTCTTCCTCCCCGCTTTCCTCGTGGGGCCTTTTTCTGAGTTTTGTGTTTGGGGTTTCTTTTTCTTTCTGGTTTTCTAACACTAGGAAGCGATTCTGAGTAACTAGGGGTGGTGCTTTGAGTGATTGGGCCTGTTCTAAAAAATGCCCTGCGTGTGGTCGGGGTGATCTTTGCTCTCTCACATGACTCTGTTCTCTATCCTGTCTTTCTCTATATGTGGTCCTCTGTTCCCTATGGGGGGATTTGTGTTCTCTTCCTTGGCTATGTTCCCTATGATGTTTACGGGGTGACCGGTAGTGTCTCCTTTGACTCTCTTCTCTCTCATAACGTCTCTCTCTATATTCCCGATTTGACCCATGATATTTATAAGGTGATCTACGATCCCTATCCCTGCTACGTTCTCTCTCATACCTGTTATCTCTACGTTCTAGTGGTGATCTAGCTCTGTAGTTGTATGCGGGTGGCTTGGCTCTATGATGGCTTTCCTGATAATCTTTGGAATAGTACTTGTGTCTCTGCCAGTTTTCCTCCCGGTCTCTATCTTGTTTATTTGCCTCTTCCCTTTTGTGACTGACTGCGTCCTCGGTACTGTGAGTTTTTATTTCTTTATTCTCTCCAGGAGTTTCTAGATCACCAACTTCCCGCCCTCTTGGTGGTATGTGTCTAGCCTCTGTATTGAATGATACATTTTTAGTGTTATCAAATTTGGAATAGGTCCTATGTTTGTCTATTTTGGTTGGATAGCTCGATATGTTGGTTCTTAAAGTTTTGTTGCTATCTTCTCTACTCCTATATTCAAACATTTTCCTATCCTTTGGGGTGGTAGGTGGGACTAGTGTGACCCTTTGCCATTTGGGGTTGGACCCTACTAAGTAGTCTTCCTCATCTCGTCTAAATTTCTTATTTTTAGACTCTATCAGATTTCTTTCTATAGCATCTATTTCATCAGCTAGTTTTTGGTCTCTATTTAGGAAGGTGGGGTTGTCTGTGGAAATTTCTAATCTCTTCTGAATTAAAGTAACTTCTCGATCAATTTCTATCAAGGTCTTTGTATGATGTTTAATGATTAGTTTCATTAGACTGAATGAACACGCATCCATAGTTTCTTCCCATTGGACATTATATTCTATGTCTGCTAATTCAAAGGAGGATTTTTTATCAAATCGTAAACCCCTAGGTATACGTTTGATGTCTAAGTATTTCTCTAAATAGACTTTATCCCAGACCTTTTTGGTCTCTTTCTTAAGTAAATTCTCAAGTTTGTCAAACTCGTTATTTATTGTTTCTACATCTCCCATCTCCGCTGACTCAATTTCTCTCATTTTGTTCTCTATGTTGTTACTTCTGAAAATTCTTTTTGTAAAAACACTCTCTTTAATTTCGACTGGGTTTTCCATCTCTATGGTTTCTTCTTCCATATTAGGAGCTTTTTGGGGTGCTGCCACCAGGATGGGATTAGAAAAGGCTCAGTGGTTGTTTGAACTGGGGCGCTCCCTGGAATGTGTGGCTAAAAAATGCTACAACACCTTTGATATATTAAAATATGTAGAAAAATAAAAAATTGTGTTTTGTGGTGTAAAAGAGTATAAAAATATATACTGGCCCTTTTGATGATTTTTGGTTGCTGCTTGACCTTGAAGAAGGGAACCCCGTGTCCTTCTTAACGTGGCAATGGGAGTGTGAAGACGGTCAGCGCAAAACTCATGGACCTCACGATGTTGATGGAACAGGATGAAGTTGAATAAAAATGGAATAAAACACAGTATTAGTGTCACATATGTGGGGGATGGGGGGGATGGGGGGGAATGGAGGAAGGGGTGATGGTGGAATTCCACTAAATAAACAATAAATGAAACATAAACATATAGTTTCAGTGACTCACACGGGCTTGTGTGAGACTTTGCCCTCAACGCAGACTGTAGTGGGTAAATGCAGACTCCTATGGTGGAGTCCCAATAAACATAAAACTCACATGGCCTAATGTGAGTTCTTGCCCTCAGAGGGTGATGTCAGCCTGTATAGGTGGTGTGAAGTCGTCTCAGCAAAATATCCCCCAATAGGTATAGTGTGTGAGTGTCTCCTCTCCCCGTTGCCCAAAAGACCAAGAAAATGTGTGCAAACCAGGGTTAGCAGTATAACAGGTCTTTATTTGGTAACAGTTTGAGACATGAGCATAAACAAGCATACACGTTGAAAAAGCATATAACAATATAAATATAGCAAGGTGAATAAACAAAAAAACAAAAAGCACACTCACACTGAATTGTAACTTCTTTTGCCCAGCGTCGGCCGCGTGGTTTGATCCCGCAAGATCTCCTCCGTTGTTGCTCTCACTGGCGTGTCCGGCAGTGGAACCGGAAGAGAGGATCTATACCGGATGTCCTGCGGTCGGCTGGGTCCCTCTCTCAATGAGCTCCGGCAGGGAACAACGCGTTTCGCAGTAAGCTTCGTCAGGTTCCTGCCGGATGCTCATTGTGTGCAGTCTATATAGGCGCCCCGATTTAATTAATTCGTAAAACACCTGGCTTTCATTAAAAGTTGTCCACTTCCAATAGACTAATGTAATGTCAATGTAAATCGAACCGATCATAGCCCTTGGATACAGGGACAATATACTTGTTATTGTAAACATTTCTCTAGTGTCAATATATTAAAATCAAACATTGTTTTAATAAATATTTTAAAATGTTTAAAAAACGTTTTAAAAAACAAACATCAGTTCGCAGTGTGAAACATTATATTGTGGTGAGTATCATCAATAATCTTAAGCCTATGGACCTTTGCGGGCTCACACAGCCTGTTATAGTGGTTCTATGCCAGAGAGCTGTATCACTTAAACCATTATGCTGTCAGTGAACTTTTCTCCATTTGTTGTACAATGGTGCCATCATGTGGCTGAGTTTGGAAACTACATAGACATAGTTCTTCTCTCATGGTGACTCATGTTAGTAACAGAATGCTATTGGGATGTGGGCAGTGTAATAACCCAAATATATTAGAGATCTAAAAAATATTACAGATTTTTAGGGAACTTGAACATTAATAGCTGTTTGGACAAAAATAGATTAAACTTCAATACAGTTTGTAAAGGTGATCTTGTACAATGGTGCCATAATTTGGCTTAGTTTGGAAATTACAAAGACATAGTTATTCCCTAATGGTGACTAATGTTAGTAACAGGATGCTGTAGGACTGTGGGCACTGTAGCCACCCAAATTTATACACATTTAGACAAATATAAAACAATTCTAAAATAACTAAAAAAACTAAAAAATATAGATTTTAGGGAACTCGAACATTAATAACTAGTTGGACAAAAATAGATATTATTTAAATGCAATTTATAAAAATGATATTGTTCATTAGTTGCCACGGTGGTATGCGTCAATTTGGTCTTCAAGGACTGGTTCGTGGTGGATTCATATTTAAGACGTGAACTCCTATTCAAAATTGTAGGGGGAAAAATGGGATTTGGGGATTGAAAACGGATCAGTGTGTGTTTAAAGGAAAGCTGCAATGTCTATCTCTACATTGAGGCCTATGGGGGCCAAGCTTTTCAATTTATAAATCCAAAAAGTTTCTTTTCTTGATAAAGTTGTCAGTCTGTCTCCACCCCTCCAATGTGGTGGGACTACCTCAATGCCCCTAAATTCAAGGCCAGATGGATCTCCTTGGTGGTGTAGTGCAAAATGTTTTGATACACTATGTGTCATAAGTTTCCGCCTAATGTTCCCTAGGTGCTCCAGAATGCGTACCCGTAATGGTCGGCTGGTACGCCCTACATACTGGAGTCCACAGGGGCAATTTAGTAGATAGACTACGAATTCAGATTTACAGTTGATGAAATTTGAAATTTTGAACTGTTCTCCTGTTGCTTTAGAGCTAAACTGAATTTTCTCTTTTGTTCCCTGTTTGCAGGCTTTACAGGTGTTACATCTGTGGAAACCTTTTACTTTCTGTAACCAATTTAAGTCCTGGCCTGTTGTCCTACTTTCTGGCCGGAAGAGGCTTGGTGCTAACCTCCTTTTAATATTATCCGCCCTCTTATAGATAACCTTGGGTTTCTCTGGGAGGTATTCTTTCAAGGTGGGGTCTCCCTGTAGCAGATGCCAGTGTTTATTCAGGATCTTTTGTATGCTCCCTGCATCTTGGCTATATTGTGTTAGGAAAGCAATATTAAACTCCTCTCTAGGTTTTGGTGGATTGGTTTTTAAAATATCGCTGCGTTTAAGCTTCCCTACTTCTATTATTGCTGTATCCATTTTTTCATTATCATAATTCTTTGCAATGAATCGGTTCTTCAGAATATTGGATTGTTCCCTATAAACATGATCATCGCTAAAGTTTCTCCTGATTCTGCGAAACTGTCCTGGGGGTATGTTTTTCAGCCATTTCTTATGGTGGCAGCTAGTGTTAAGCAGGTAATTATTGCAGTCAACTGTTTTGAAGAAAGTTTTAGTCTTCAGTCTATTATCTTCTATGTAAATTGTTAGATCTAAAAAGTCTACCGAATTATTCCCTATGCATGTTGTGAAAGCTAGGTTCCTCTCATTATTGTTAATGTAATTCAGAAAGTGATTTAAGGTTTCATTGTTGCCTCTCCAGATAAAAAACACATCATCGATGTATCTCCGCCATAGCACAAGATCCGCACTGAATTCATGTTCCGACCAGATGGTATCGGTCTCCCAACTGTCCATGAACAAGTTGGCATAACTCGGTGCGAATTTTGTACCCATGGCTGTTCCGCACTTTTGTAAAAAATATGTTCCATCAAAATTAAAAAGGTTGTGTTTAAGAATAAAATTAATACTTTCTAAAATAAAGCGTCTTTGTTCTATGTGAACGGTGGCATCATTTATTAGCGTCCGTTCGATGGCTTTAATTCCATCATCATGTTTTATGGACGTGTATAATGAAGTCACATCGCAGGTGCACATTTTATAGCCTTCTTGCCAATCTATTTGTTCTAATATATTTAGAATTTGCGTGGTGTCTCTGAGATAGGACCGCATCTCCGCAACGTATGGCTGCAGAAATAGATCTATGTACTCCGACAGTCGAGACGTGAGCGAGCCTATCCCAGAGATAATGGGTCTACCTGGTGGTGCTTTAATGTCCTTATGGATTTTGGGCAGAAATTAGAATATTGGCATAACCGGGAATTTCACATTTAGATAATCATATTCTTTTTCATTCAGGACTCCTGTTGAGCTGCCCCTGTCTAGCAGAGTTTGGAATTCTACACAGAATTCTCTGTGGGGATTAGTCTTCAGACGTGCATAGGTGATGTCATCCGACAGTATCCTCTCTGCTTCACCCTTGTAGTATTCTGTGTCCATAATGACTACCCCCCCCCCTTTATCTGCTTGTTTGAATGTAATAGCCTTTTCTTTCTCTAAGTTTTGCAATGCGATTTTTTCTTTCAAGGTTAGATTGTTCTTAGTTATCTTAGTAGCACCAGAGGTTAGTCTATCAAAGTCCTCCTGGATTTTCTGATGGAAGACTTCTAAGTTATGGCCTTTCGCCCAGCTTGGATAGAATTTGGATTTATTTTTTAGGTTTGAATGCTTGAACTCATCCATCTCTATATTCGCGTTAGCATTATTGTTCACTACCTCCCTTGTTTGTGCATCTTTTGAAATAAAGAATTTTTTAAGGGTTAACTGTCTAATGTATTTGTGCGCGTCTATATACAGATTGAAACTGTTCGCCTTGGCAACTGGTGCGAAGTTCAGCCCCTTTTTTATTAGGTTACATTCATCTACATTTAATTCTTTTTTGCTCAGATTAAATATATTGTTCAAATCGCTGCTCTTTTTCTGTGTCCTTCTTCCTCCCCGCTTTCCTCGTGGGGCCTTTTTCTGAGTTTTGTGTTTGGGGTTTCTTTTTCTTTCTGGTTTTCTAACACTAGGAAGCGATTCTGAGTAACTAGGGGTGGTGCTTTGAGTGATTGGGCCTGTTCTAAAAAATGCCCTGCGTGTGGTCGGGGTGATCTTTGCTCTCTCACATGACTCTGTTCTCTATCCTGTCTTTCTCTATATGTGGTCCTCTGTTCCCTATGGGGGGATTTGTGTTCTCTTCCTTGGCTATGTTCCCTATGATGTTTACGGGGTGACCGGTAGTGTCTCCTTTGACTCTCTTCTCTCTCATAACGTCTCTCTCTATATTCCCGATTTGACCCATGATATTTATAAGGTGATCTACGATCCCTATCCCTGCTACGTTCTCTCTCATACCTGTTATCTCTACGTTCTAGTGGTGATCTAGCTCTGTAGTTGTATGCGGGTGGCTTGGCTCTATGATGGCTTTCCTGATAATCTTTGGAATAGTACTTGTGTCTCTGCCAGTTTTCCTCCCGGTCTCTATCTTGTTTATTTGCCTCTTCCCTTTTGTGACTGACTGCGTCCTCGGTACTGTGAGTTTTTATTTCTTTATTCTCTCCAGGAGTTTCTAGATCACCAACTTCCCGCCCTCTTGGTGGTATGTGTCTAGCCTCTGTATTGAATGATACATTTTTAGTGTTATCAAATTTGGAATAGGTCCTATGTTTGTCTATTTTGGTTGGATAGCTCGATATGTTGGTTCTTAAAGTTTTGTTGCTATCTTCTCTACTCCTATATTCAAACATTTTCCTATCCTTTGGGGTGGTAGGTGGGACTAGTGTGACCCTTTGCCATTTGGGGTTGGACCCTACTAAGTAGTCTTCCTCATCTCGTCTAAATTTCTTATTTTTAGACTCTATCAGATTTCTTTCTATAGCATCTATTTCATCAGCTAGTTTTTGGTCTCTATTTAGGAAGGTGGGGTTGTCTGTGGAAATTTCTAATCTCTTCTGAATTAAAGTAACTTCTCGATCAATTTCTATCAAGGTCTTTGTATGATGTTTAATGATTAGTTTCATTAGACTGAATGAACACGCATCCATAGTTTCTTCCCATTGGACATTATATTCTATGTCTGCTAATTCAAAGGAGGATTTTTTATCAAATCGTAAACCCCTAGGTATACGTTTGATGTCTAAGTATTTCTCTAAATAGACTTTATCCCAGACCTTTTTGGTCTCTTTCTTAAGTAAATTCTCAAGTTTGTCAAACTCGTTATTTATTGTTTCTACATCTCCCATCTCCGCTGACTCAATTTCTCTCATTTTGTTCTCTATGTTGTTACTTCTGAAAATTCTTTTTGTAAAAACACTCTCTTTAATTTCGACTGGGTTTTCCATCTCTATGGTTTCTTCTTCCATATTAGGAGCTTTTTGGGGTGCTGCCACCAGGATGGGATTAGAAAAGGCTCAGTGGTTGTTTGAACTGGGGCGCTCCCTGGAATGTGTGGCTAAAAAATGCTACAACACCTTTGATATATTAAAATATGTAGAAAAATAAAAAATTGTGTTTTGTGGTGTAAAAGAGTATAAAAATATATACTGGCCCTTTTGATGATTTTTGGTTGCTGCTTGACCTTGAAGAAGGGAACCCCGTGTCCTTCTTAACGTGGCAATGGGAGTGTGAAGACGGTCAGCGCAAAACTCATGGACCTCACGATGTTGATGGAACAGGATGAAGTTGAATAAAAATGGAATAAAACACAGTATTAGTGTCACATATGTGGGGGATGGGGGGGGATGGGGGGTGGGGGGGAATGGAGGAAGGGGTGATGGTGGAATTCCACTAAATAAACAATAAATGAAACATAAACATATAGTTTCAGTGACTCACACGGGCTTGTGTGAGACTTCGCCCTCAACGCAGACTGTAGTGGGTAAATGCAGACTCCTATGGTGGAGTCCCAATAAACATAAAACTCACACGGCCTAATGTGAGTTCTTGCCCTCAGAGGGTGAGGTCAGCCTGTATAGGTGGTGTGAAGTCGTCTCAGCAAAATATCCCCCAATAGGTATAGTGTGTGAGTGTCTCCTCTCCCCGTTGGCCAAAAGACCAAGAAAATGTGTGCAAACCAGGGTTAGCAGTATAACAGGTCTTTATTTGGTAACAGTTTGAGACATGAGCATAAACAAGCATACACGTTGAAAAAGCATATAACAATATAAATATAGCAAGGTGAATAAACAAAAAGCACACTCACACTGAATTGTAACTTCTTTTGCCCAGCGTCGGCCGCGTGGTTTGATCCCGCAAGATCTCCTCCTCCGTTGTTGCTCTCACTGGCGCGTCCGGCAGTGGAACCGGAAGAGAGGATCTATACCGGATGTCCTGCGGTCGGCTGGGTCCCTCTCTCAATGAGCTCCGGCAGGGAACAACGCGTTTCGCAGTAAGCTTCGTCAGGTTCCTGCCGGATGCTCATTGTGTGCAGTCTATATAGGCGCCCCGATTTAATTAATTAGTAAAACACCTGGCTTTCATTAAAAGTTGTCCACTTCCAATAGACTAATGTAATGTCAATGTAAATCGAACCGATCATAGCCCTTGGATACAGGGACAATATACTTGTTATTGTAAACATTTCTCTAGTGTCAATATATTAAAATCAAACATTGTTTTAATAAATATTTTAAAATGTTTAAAAAACGTTTTAAAAAACAAACATCAATTCGCAGTGTGAAACATTATATTGTGGTGAGTATCATCAATAATCTTAAGCCTATGGACCTTTGCGGGCTCACACAGCCTATAATAGTGGTTCTATGCCAGAGAGCTGTATCACTTAAACCATTATGCTGTCAGTGAACTTTTCTCCATTTGTTGTACAATGGTGCCATCATGTGGCTGAGTTTGGAAACTACATAGACATAGTTCTTCTCCCATGGTGACTCATGTTAGTAACAGAATGCTATTGGGATGTGGGCAGTGTAATAACCCAAATATATTAGAGATCTAAAAAATATTACAGATTTTTAGGGAACTTGAACATTAATAGCTGTTTGGACAAAAATAGATTAAACTTCAATACAGTTTGTAAAGGTGATCTTGTACAATGGTGCCATAATTTGGCTTAGTTTGGAAATTACAAAGACATAGTTATTCCCTAATGGTGACTAATGTTAGTAACAGGATGCTGTAGGACTGTGGGCACTGTAGCCACCCAAATTTATACACATTTAGACAAATATAAAACAATTCTAAAATAACTAGAAAAACTAAAAAATATAGATTTTAGGGAACTCGAACATTAATAACTAGTTGGACAAAAATAGATATTATTTCAATACAATTTATAAAAATGATATTGTTCATTAGTTGCCACGGTGGTATGCGTCAATTTGGTCTTCAAGGACTGGTTCGTGGTGGATTCATATTTAAGACGTGAACTCCTATTCAAAATTGTAGGGGAAAAAATGGGATTTGGGGATTGAAAACGGATCAGTGTGTGTTTAAAGGAAAGCTGCAATGTCTATCTCTACATTGAGGCCTATGGGGGCCAAGCTTTTCAATTTATAAATCCAAAAAGTTTATTTTCTTGATAAAGTTGTCAGTCTGTCTCCACCCCTCCAATGTGGTGGGACTACCTCAATGCCTCTAAATTCAAGGCCAGATGGATCTCCTTGGTGGTGTAGTGCAAAATGTTTTGATACACTATGTGTCATAAGTTTCCGCCTAATGTTCCCTAGGTGCTCCAGAATGCGTACCCGTAATGGTCGGCTGGTACGCCCTACATATTGGAGTCCACAGGGGCAATTTAGTAGATAGACTATGAATTCAGATTTACAGTTGATGAAATTTGAAATTTTGAACTGTTCTCCTGTTGCTTTAGAGCTAAACTGAATTTTCTCTTTTGTTCCCTGTTTGCAGGCTTTACAGGTGTTACATCTGTGGAAACCTTTTACTTTCTGTAACCAATTTAAGTCCTGGCCTGTTGTCCTACTTTCTGGCCGGAAGAGGCTTGGTGCTAACCTCCTTTTAATATTATCCGCCCTCTTATAGATAACCTTGGGTTTCTCTGGGAGGTATTCTTTCAAGGTGGGGTCTCCCTGTAGCAGATGCCAGTGTTTATTCAGGATCTTTTGTATGCTCCCTGCATCTTGGCTATATTGTGTTAGGAAAGCAATATTAAACTCCTCTCTAGGTTTTGGTGGATTGGTTTTTAAAATGTCGCTGCGTTTAAGCTTCCCTACATCTATTATTGCTGTATCCATTTTTTCATTATCATAATTCTTTGCAATGAATCGGTTCTTCAGAATATTGGATTGTTCCCTATAAACATGATCATCGCTAAAGTTTCTCCTGATTCTGCGAAACTGTCCTGGGGGTATGTTTTTCAGCCATTTCTTATGGTGGCAGCTAGTGTTAAGCAGGTAATTATTGCAGTCAACTGTTTTGAAGAAAGTTTTAGTCTTCAGTCTATTATCTTCTATGTAAATTGTTAGATCTAAAAAGTCTACCGAATTATTCCCTATGCATGTTGTGAAAGCTAGGTTCCTCTCATTATTGTTAATGTAATTCAGAAAGTGATTTAAGGTTTCATTGTTGCCTCTCCAGATAAAAAACACATCATCGATGTATCTCCGCCATAGCACAAGATCCGCACTGAATTCATGTTCCGACCAGATGGTATCGGTCTCCCAACTGTCCATGAACAAGTTGGCATAACTCGGTGCGAATTTTGTACCCATGGCTGTTCCGCACTTTTGTAAAAAATATGTTCCATCAAAATTTAAAAGGTTGTGTTTAAGAATAAAATTAATACTTTCTAAAATAAAGCGTCTTTGTTCTATGTGAACGGTGGCATCATTTATTAGCGTCCGTTCGATGGCTTTAATTCCATCATCATGTTTTATGGACGTGTATAATGAAGTCACATCGCAGGTGCACATTTTATAGCCTTCTTGCCAATCTATCTGTTCTAATATATTTAGAATTTGCGTGGTGTCTCTGAGATAGGACCGCATCTCCGCAACGTATGGCTGCAGAAATAGATCTATGTACTCCGACAGTCGAGACGTGAGCGAGCCTATCCCAGAGATAATGGGTCTACCTGGTGGTGCTTTAATGTCCTTATGGATTTTGGGCAGAAATTAGAATATTGGCATAACCGGGAATTTCACATTTAGATAATCATATTCTTTTTCATTCAGGACTCCTGTTGAGCTGCCCCTGTCTAGCAGAGTTTGGAATTCTACACAGAATTCTCTGTGGGGATTAGTCTTCAGACGTGCATAGGTGATGTCATCCGACAGTATCCTCTCTGCTTCACCCTTGTAGTATTCCGTGTCCATAATGACTACCCACCCCCCCCTTTATCTGCTTGTTTGAATGTAATAGCCTTTTCTTTCTCTAAGTTTTGCAATGCGATTTTTTCTTTCAAGGTTAGATTGTTCTTAGTTATCTTAGTAGCACCAGAGGTTAGTCTATCAAAGTCCTCCTGGATTTTCTGATGGAAGACTTCTAAGTTATGGCCTTTCGCCCAGCTTGGATAGAATTTGGATTTATTTTTTAGGTTTGAATGCTTGAACTCATCCATCTCTATATTCGCGTTAGCATTATTGTTCACTACCTCCCTTGTTTGTGCATCTTTTGAAATAAAGAATTTTTTAAGGGTTAACTGTCTAATGTATTTGTGCGCGTCTATATACAGATTGAAACTGTTCGCCTTGGCAACTGGTGCGAAGTTCAGCCCCTTTTTTATTAGGTTACATTCATCTACATTTAATTCTTTTTTGCTCAGATTAAATATATTGTTCAAATCGCTGCTCTTTTTCTGTGTCCTTCTTCCTCCCCGCTTTCCTCGTGGGGCCTTTTTCTGAGTTTTGTGTTTGGGGTTTCTTTTTCTTTCTGGTTTTCTGACACTAGGAAGCGATTCTGAGTAACTAGGGGTGGTGCTTTGAGTGATTGGGCCTGTTCTAAAAAATGCCCTGCGTGTGGTCGGGGTGATCTTTGCTCTCTCACATGACTCTGTTCTCTATCCTGTCTTTCTCTATATGTGGTCCTCTGTTCCCTATGGGGGGATTTGTGTTCTCTTCCTTGGCTATGTTCCCTATGATGTTTACGGGGTGACCGGTAGTGTCTCCTTTGACTCTCTTCTCTCTCATAACGTCTCTCTCTATATTCCCGATTTGACCCATGATATTTATAAGGTGATCTACGATCCCTATCCCTGCTACGTTCTCTCTCATACCTGTTATCTCTACGTTCTAGTGGTGATCTAGCTCTGTAGTTGTATGCGGGTGGCTTGGCTCTATGATGGCTTTCCTGATAATCTTTGGAATAGTACTTGTGTCTCTGCCAGTTTTCCTCCCGGTCTCTATCTTGTTTATTTGCCTCTTCCCTTTTGTGACTGACTGCGTCCTCGGTACTGTGAGTTTTTATTTCTTTATTCTCTCCAGGAGTTTCTAGATCACCAACTTCCCGCCCTCTTGGTGGTATGTGTCTAGCCTCTGTATTGAATGATACATTTTTAGTGTTATCAAATTTGGAATAGGTCCTATGTTTGTCTATTTTGGTTGGATAGCTCGATATGTTGGTTCTTAAAGTTTTGTTGCTATCTTCTCTACTCCTATATTCAAACATTTTCCTATCCTTTGGGGTGGTAGGTGGGACTAGTGTGACCCTTTGCCATTTGGGGTTGGACCCTACTAAGTAGTCTTCCTCATCTCGTCTAAATTTCTTATTTTTAGACTCTATCAGATTTCTTTCTATAGCATCTATTTCATCAGCTAGTTTTTGGTCTCTATTTAGGAAGGTGGGGTTGTCTGTGGAAATTTCTAATCTCTTCTGAATTAAAGTAACTTCTCGATCAATTTCTATCAAGGTCTTTGTATGATGTTTAATGATTAGTTTCATTAGACTGAATGAACACGCATCCATAGTTTCTTCCCATTGGACATTATATTCTATGTCTGCTAATTCAAAGGAGGATTTTTTATCAAATCGTAAACCCCTAGGTATACGTTTGATGTCTAAGTATTTCTCTAAATAGTCTTTATCCCAGACCTTTTTGGTCTCTTTCTTAAGTAAATTCTCAAGTTTGTCAAACTCGTTATTTATTGTTTCTACATCTCCCATCTCCGCTGACTCAATTTCTCTCATTTTGTTCTATATGTTGTTACTTCTGAAAATTCTTTTTGTAAAAACACTCTCTTTAATTTCGACTGGGTTTTCCATCTCTATGGTTTCTTCTTCCATATTAGGAGCTTTTTGGGGTGCTGCCACCAGGATGGGATTAGAAAAGGCTCAGTGGTTGTTTGAACTGGGGCGCTCCCTGGAATGTGTGGCTAAAAAATGCTACAACACCTTTGATATATTAAAATATGTAGAAAAATAAAAAATTGTGTTTTGTGGTGTAAAAGAGTATAAAAATATATACTGGCCCTTTTGATGATTTTTGGTTGCTGCTTGACCTTGAAGAAGGGAACCCCGTGTCCTTCTTAACGTGGCAATGGGAGTGTGAAGACGGTCAGCGCAAAACTCATGGACCTCACGATGTTGATGGAACAGGATGAAGTTGAATAAAAATGGAATAAAACACAGTATTAGTGTCACATATGTGGGGGATGGGGGGGGATGGGGGGGGTGGGGGGGAATGGAGGAAGGGGTGATGGTGGAATTCCACTAAATAAACAATAAATGAAACATAAACATATAGTTTCAGTGACTCACACGGGCTTGTGTGAGACTTCGCCCTCAACGCAGACTGTAGTGGGTAAATGCAGACTCCTATGGTGGAGTCCCAATAAACATAAAACTCACACGGCCTAATGTGAGTTCTTGCCCTCAGAGGGTGAGGTCAGCCTGTATAGGTGGTGTGAAGTCGTCTCAGCAAAATATCCCCCAATAGGTACAGTGTGTGAGTGTCTCCTCTCCCCGTTGGCCAAAAGACCAAGAAAATGTGTGCAAACCAGGGTTAGCAGTATAACAGGTCTTTATTTGGTAACAGTTTGAGACATGAGCATAAACAAGCATACACGTTGAAAAAGCATATAACAATATAAATATAGCAAGGTGAATAAACAAAAAAACAAAAAGCACACTCACACTGAATTGTAACTTCTTTTGCCCAGCGTCGGCCGCGTGGTTTGATCCCGCAAGATCTCCTCCTCCGTTGTTGCTCTCACTGGCGCGTCCGGCAGTGGAACCGGAAGAGAGGATCTATACCGGATGTCCTGCGGTCGGCTGGGTCCCTCTCTCAATGAGCTCCGGCAGGGAACAACGCGTTTCGCAGTAAGCTTCGTCAGGTTCCTGCCGTATGCTCATTGTGTGCAGTCTATATAGGCGCCCCGATTTAATTAATTAGTAAAACACCTGGCTTTCATTAAAAGTTGTCCACTTCCAATAGACTAATGTAATGTCAATGTAAATCGAACCGATCATAGCCCTTGGATACAGGGACAATATACTTGTTATTGTAAACATTTCTCTAGTGTCAATATATTAAAATCAAACATTGTTTTAATAAATATTTTAAAATGTTTAAAAAACGTTTTAAAAAACAAACATCAATTCGCAGTGTGAAACATTATATTGTGGTGAGTATCATCAATAATCTTAAGCCTATGGACCTTTGCGGGCTCACACAGCCTGTTATAGTGGTTCTATGCCAGAGAGCTGTATCACTTAAACCATTATGCTGTCAGTGAACTTTTCTCCATTTGTTGTACAATGGTGCCATCATGTGGCTGAGTTTGGAAACTACATAGACATAGTTCTTCTCTCATGGTGACTCATGTTAGTAACAGAATGCTATTGGGATGTGGGCAGTGTAATAACCCAAATATATTAGAGATCTAAAAAATATTACAGATTTTTAGGGAACTTGAACATTAATAGCTGTTTGGACAAAAATAGATTAAACTTCAATACAGTTTGTAAAGGTGATCTTGTACAATGGTGCCATAATTTGGCTTAGTTTGGAAATTACAAAGACATAGTTATTCCCTAATGGTGACTAATGTTAGTAACAGGATGCTGTAGGACTGTGGGCACTGTAGCCACCCAAATTTATACACATTTAGACAAATATAAAACAATTCTAAAATAACTAGAAAAACTAAAAAATATAGATTTTAGGGAACTCGAACATTAATAACTAGTTGGACAAAAATAGATATTATTTCAATACAATTTATAAAAATGATATTGTTCATTAGTTGCCACGGTGGTATGCGTCAATTTGGTCTTCAAGGACTGGTTCGTGGTGGATTCATATTTAAGACGTGAACTCCTATTCAAAATTGTAGGGGAAAAAATGGGATTTGGGGATTGAAAACGGATCAGTGTGTGTTTAAAGGAAAGCTGCAATGTCTATCTCTACATTGAGGCCTATGGGGGCCAAGCTTTTCAATTTATAAATCAAAAAAGTTTCTTTTCTTGATAAAGTTGTCAGTCTGTCTCCACCCCTCCAATGTGGTGGGACTACCTCAATGCCCCTAAATTCAAGGCCAGATGGATCTCCTTGGTGGTGTAGTGCAAAATGTTTTGATACACTATGTGTCATAAGTTTCCGCCTAATGTTCCCTAGGTGCTCCAGAATGCGTACCCGTAATGGTCGGCTGGTACGCCCTACATACTGGAGTCCACAGGGGCAATTTAGTAGATAGACTACGAATTCAGATTTACAGTTGATGAAATTTGAAATTTTGAACTGTTCTCCTGTTGCTTTAGAGCTAAACTGAATTTTCTCTTTTGTTCCCTGTTTGCAGGCTTTACAGGTGTTACATCTGTGGAAACCTTTTACTTTCTGTAACCAATTTAAGTCCTGGCCTGTTGTCCTACTTTCTGGCCGGAAGAGGCTTGGTGCTAACCTCCTTTTAATATTATCCGCCCTCTTATAGATAACCTTGGGTTTCTCTGGGAGGTATTCTTTCAAGGTGGGGTCTCCCTGTAGCAGATGCCAGTGTTTATTCAGGATCTTTTGTATGCTCCCTGCATCTTGGCTATATTGTGTTAGGAAAGCAATATTAAACTCCTCTCTAGGTTTTGGTGGATTGGTTTTTAAAATGTCGCTGCGTTTAAGCTTCCCTACATCTATTATTGCGGTATCCATTTTTTCATTATCATAATTCTTTGCAATGAATCGGTTCTTCAGAATATTGGATTGTTCCCTATAAACATGATCATCGCTAAAGTTTCTCCTGATTCTGCGAAACTGTCCTGGGGGTATGTTTTTCAGCCATTTCTTATGGTGGCAGCTAGTGTTAAGCAGGTAATTATTGCAGTCAACTGTTTTGAAGAAAGTTTTAGTCTTCAGTCTATTATCTTCTATGTAAATTGTTAGATCTAAAAAGTCTACCGAATTATTCCCTATGCATGTTGTGAAAGCTAGGTTCCTCTCATTATTGTTAATGTAATTCAGAAAGTGATTTAAGGTTTCATTGTTGCCTCTCCAGATAAAAAACACATCATCGATGTATCTCCGCCATAGCACAAGATCCGCACTGAATTCATGTTCCGACCAGATGGTATCGGTCTCCCAACTGTCCATGAACAAGTTGGCATAACTCGGTGCGAATTTTGAACCCATGGCTGTTCCGCACTTTTGTAAAAAATATGTTCCATCAAAATTAAAAAGGTTGTGTTTAAGAATAAAATTAATACTTTCTAAAATAAAGCGTCTTTGTTCTATGTGAACGGTGGCATCATTTATTAGCGTCCGTTCGATGGCTTTAATTCCATCATCATGTTTTATGGACGTGTATAATGAAGTCACATCGCAGGTGCGCATTTTATAGCCTTCTTGCCAATCTATCTGTTCTAATATATTTAGAATTTGCGTGGTGTCTCTGAGATAGGACCGCATCTCCGCAACGTATGGCTGCAGAAATAGATCTATGTACTCCGACAGTCGAGACGTGAGCGAGCCTATCCCAGAGATAATGGGTCTACCTGGTGGTGCTTTAATGTCCTTATGGATTTTGGGCAGAAAATAGAATATTGGCATAACCGGGAATTTCCCATTTAGATAATCATATTCTTTTTCATTCAGGACTCCTGTTGAGCTGCCCCTGTCTAGCAGAGTTTGGAATTCTACACAGAATTCTCTGTGGGGATTAGTCTTCAGACGTGCATAGGTGATGTCATCCGACAGTATCCTCTCTGCTTCACCCTTGTAGTATTCTGTGTCCATAATGACTACCCCCCCCCCCTTTATCTGCTTGTTTGAATGTAATAGCCTTTTCTTTCTCTAAGTTTTGCAATGCGATTTTTTCTTTCAAGGTTAGATTGTTCTTAGTTATCTTAGTAGCACCAGAGGTTAGTCTATCAAAGTCCTCCTGGATTTTCTGATGGAAGACTTCTAAGTTATGGCCTTTTGCCCAGCTTGGATAGAATTTGGATTTATTTTTTAGGTTTGAATGCTTGAACTCATCCATCTCTATATTCGCGTTAGCATTATTGTTCACTACCTCCCTTGTTTGTGCATCTTTTGAAATAAAGAATTTTTTAAGGGTTAACTGTCTAATGTATTTGTGCGCGTCTATATACAGATTGAAACTGTTCGCCTTGGCAACTGGTGCGAAGTTCAGCCCCTTTTTTATTAGGTTACATTCATCTACATTTAATTCTTTTTTGCTCAGATTAAATATATTGTTCAAATCGCTGCTCTTTTTCTGTGTCCTTCTTCCTCCCCGCTTTCCTCGTGGGGCCTTTTTCTGAGTTTTGTGTTTGGGGTTTCTTTTTCTTTCTGGTTTTCTAACACTAGGAAGCGATTCTGAGTAACTAGGGGTGGTGCTTTGAGTGATTGGGCCTGTTCTAAAAAATGGAACAGAAGAAAAGGTGGGGGAGCACAATGTGAGGAGGATGTAGTATCTTTCACTGACGGTCAATGCGGTGTTTTAGACTCTATTGATCCCTCATAGAAAGAAAAACTCCTTGAATAGGGAGTTTATATATTGTATGTAATCACAGGGTGTAGATGGAATAATAAATAAACTTACACGGCCTTGTGTAAGTTGTATCCCATCAAGGTTTCTTTGACTTCTTTCCGCGTCTTGCTTCTGAGTGGTAGTACTGCTTTCTTACTGGTCCTCTTTTCTCCTTTGGGTCGGTGGATTCTTGACTGTAATTCGCCTCTCGTGCGGATGTAAGTGTAAACAAAAAAGGCAATTAGGCGCATACATACACAAGTTTGCTGCGGTATGGGGGTGGAACAATATGATGTTGCAAGTATCAAATATTGATGGATAATAACCCACTCACAAGGCAAAGGAGAAAAGAGGACCAGTAAGAAAGCAGTACTACCACTCAGAAGCAAGACGCGGAAAGAAGTCAAAGAAACCTTGATGGGATACAACTTACACAAGGCCGTGTAAGTTTATTTATTATTCCATCTACACCCTGTGATTACATACAATATATAAACTCCCTATTCAAGGAGTTTTTCTTTCTATGAGGGATCAATAGAGTCTAAAACACCGCATTGACCGTCAGTGAAAGATACTACATCCTCCTCACATTGTGCTCCCCCACCTTTTCTTCTGTTCCATTTATACCAAGGGTCCAGGATAGACCCCAGTGGGGTATTTTGAGTCACACGAGGACTTTCCAAGAGAACTCCAGTTAAGGTTGTATTACCCCCTTTTCAATCTTTTAATACACATCCATCAATCAAGTGACGGTTAGAGCAAGCGCCCGAGTAAAACAATACAACTGTTCTAAAAAATGCCCTGCGTGTGGTCGGGGTGATCTTTGCTCTCTCACATGACTCTGTTCTCTATCCTGTCTTTCTCTATATGTGGTCCTCTGTTCCCTATGGGGGGATTTGTGTTCTCTTCCTTGGCTATGTTCCCTATGATGTTTACGGGGTGACCGGTAGTGTCTCCTTTGACTCTCTTCTCTCTCATAACGTCTCTCTCTATATTCCCGATTTGACCCATGATATTTATAAGGTGATCTACGATCCCTATCCCTGCTACGTTCTCTCTCATACCTGTTATCTCTACGTTCTAGTGGTGATCTAGCTCTGTAGTTGTATGCGGGTGGCTTGGCTCTATGATGGCTTTCCTGATAATCTTTGGAATAGTACTTGTGTCTCTGCCAGTTTTCCTCCCGGTCTCTATCTTGTTTATTTGCCTCTTCCCTTTTGTGACTGACTGCGTCCTCGGTACTGTGAGTTTTTATTTCTTTATTCTCTCCAGGAGTTTCTAGATCACCAACTTCCCGCCCTCTTGGTGGTATGTGTCTAGCCTCTGTATTGAATGATACATTTTTAGTGTTATCAAATTTGGAATAGGTCTTATGTTTGTCTATTTTGGTTGGATAGCTCGATATGTTGGTTCTTAAAGTTTTGTTGCTATCTTCTCTACTCCTATATTCAAACATTTTCCTATCCTTTGGGGTGGTAGGTGGGACTAGTGTGACCCTTTGCCATTTGGGGTTGGACCCTACTAAGTAGTCTTCCTCATCTCGTCTAAATTTCTTATTTTTAGACTCTATCAGATTTCTTTCTATAGCATCTATTTCATCAGCTAGTTTTTGGTCTCTATTTAGGAAGGTGGGGTTGTCTGTGGAAATTTCTAATCTCTTCTGAATTAAAGTAACTTCTCGATCAATTTCTATCAAGGTCTTTGTATGATGTTTAATGATTAGTTTCATTAGACTGAATGAACACGCATCCATAGTTTCTTCCCATTGGACATTATATTCTATGTCTGCTAATTCAAAGGAGGATTTTTTATCAAATCGTAAACCCCTAGGTATACGTTTGATGTCTAAGTATTTCTCTAAATAGACTTTATCCCAGACCTTTTTGGTCTCTTTCTTAAGTAAATTCTCAAGTTTGTCAAACTCGTTATTTATTGTTTCTACATCTCCCATCTCCGCTGACTCAATTTCTCTCATTTTGTTCTCTATGTTGTTACTTCTGAAAATTCTTTTTGTAAAAACACTCTCTTTAATTTCGACTGGGTTTTCCATCTCTATGGTTTCTTCTTCCATATTAGGAGCTTTTTGGGGTGCTGCCACCAGGATGGGATTAGAAAAGGCTCAGTGGTTGTTTGAACTGGGGCGCTCCCTGGAATGTGTGGCTAAAAAATGCTACAACACCTTTGATATATTAAAATATGTAGAAAAATAAAAAATTGTGTTTTGTGGTGTAAAAGAGTATAAAAATATATACTGGCCCTTTTGATGATTTTTGGTTGCTGCTTGACCTTGAAGAAGGGAACCCCGTGTCCTTCTTAACGTGGCAATGGGAGTGTGAAGACGGTCAGCGCAAAACTCATGGACCTCACGATGTTGATGGAACAGGATGAAGTTGAATAAAAATGGAATAAAACACAGTATTAGTGTCACATATGTGGGGGGTGGGGGGGGTGGGGGGGGGTGGGGGGGAATGGAGGAAGGGGTGATGGTGGAATTCCACTAAATAAACAATAAATGAAACATAAACATATAGTTTCAGTGACTCACACGGGCTTGTGTGAGACTTCGCCCTCAACGCAGACTGTAGTGGGTAAATGCAGACTCCTATGGTGGAGTCCCAATAAACATAAAACTCACACGGCCTAATGTGAGTTCTTGCCCTCAGAGGGTGATGTCAGCCTGTATAGGTGGTGTGAAGTCGTCTCAGCAAAATATCCCCCAATAGGTATAGTGTGTGAGTGTCTCCTCTCCCCGTTGGCCAAAAGACCAAGAAAATGTGTGCAAACCAGGGTTAGCAGTATAACAGGTCTTTATTTGGTAACAGTTTGAGACATGAGCATAAACAAGCATACACGTTGAAAAAGCATATAGCAATATAAATATAGCAAGGTGAATAAACAAAAAAACAAAAAGCACACTCACACTGAATTGTAACTTCTTTTGCCCAGCGTCGGCCGCGTGGTTTGATCCCGCAAGATCTCCTCCTCCGTTGTTGCTCTCACTGGCGCGTCCGGCAGTGGAACCGGAAGAGAGGATCTATACCGGATGTCCTGCGGTCGGCTGGGTCCCTCTCTCAATGAGCTCCGGCAGGGAACAACGCGTTTCGCAGTAAGCTTCGTCAGGTTCCTGCCGGATGCTCATTGTGTGCAGTCTATATAGGCGCCCCGATTTAATTAATTAGTAAAACACCTGGCTTTCATTAAAAGTTGTCCACTTCCAATAGACTAATGTAATGTCAATGTAAATCGAACCGATCATAGCCCTTGGATACAGGGACAATATACTTGTTATTGTAAACATTTCTCTAGTGTCAATATATTAAAATCAAACATTGTTTTAATAAATATTTTAAAATGTTTAAAAAACGTTTTAAAAAACAAACATCAATTCGCAGTGTGAAACATTATATTGTGGTGAGTATCATCAATAATCTTAAGCCTATGGACCTTTGCGGGCTCACACAGCCTATAATAGTGGTTCTATGCCAGAGAGCTGTATCACTTAAACCATTATGCTGTCAGTGAACTTTTCTCCATTTGTTGTACAATGGTGCCATCATGTGGCTGAGTTTGGAAACTACATAGACATAGTTCTTCTCTCATGGTGACTCATGTTAGTAACAGAATGCTATTGGGATGTGGGCAGTGTAATAACCCAAATATATTAGAGATCTAAAAAATTCTAAAAAATATTACAGATTTTTAGGGAACTTGAACATTAATAGCTGTTTGGACAAAAATAGATTAAACTTCAATACAGTTTGTAAAGGTGATCTTGTACAATGGTGCCATAATTTGGCTTAGTTTGGAAATTACAAAGACATAGTTATTCCCTAATGGTGACTAATGTTAGTAACAGGATGCTGTAGGACTGTGGGCACTGTAGCCACCCAAATTTATACACATTTAGACAAATATAAAACAATTCTAAAATAACTAGAAAAACTAAAAAATATAGATTTTAGGGAACTCGAACATTAATAACTAGTTGGACAAAAATAGATATTATTTCAATACAATTTATAAAAATGATATTGTTCATTAGTTGCCACGGTGGTATGCGTCAATTTGGTCTTCAAGGACTGGTTCGTGGTGGATTCATATTTAAGACGTGAACTCCTATTCAAAATTGTAGGGGAAAAAAATGGGATTTGGGGATTGAAAACGGATCAGTGTGTGTTTAAAGGAAAGCTGCAATGTCTATCTCTACATTGAGGCCTATGGGGGCCAAGCTTTTCAATTTATAAATCCAAAAAGTTTCTTTTCTTGATAAAGTTGTCAGTCTGTCTCCACCCCTCCAATGTGGTGGGACTACCTCAATGCCCCTAAATTCAAGGCCAGATGGATCTCCTTGGTGGTGTAGTGCAAAATGTTTTGATACACTATGTGTCATAAGTTTCCGCCTAATGTTCCCTAGGTGCTCCAGAATGCGTACCCGTAATGGTCGGCTGGTACGCCCTACATACTGGAGTCCACAGGGGCAATTTAGTAGATAGACTACGAATTCAGATTTACAGTTGATGAAATTTGAAATTTTGAACTGTTCTCCTGTTGCTTTAGAGCTAAACTGAATTTTCTCTTTTGTTCCCTGTTTGCAGGCTTTACAGGTGTTACATCTGTGGAAACCTTTTACTTTCTGTAACCAATTTAAGTCCTGGCCTGTTGTCCTACTTTCTGGCCGGAAGAGGCTTGGTGCTAACCTCCTTTTAATATTATCCGCCCTCTTATAGATAACCTTGGGTTTCTCTGGGAGGTATTCTTTCAAGGTGGGGTCTCCCTGTAGCAGATGCCAGTGTTTATTCAGGATCTTTTGTATGCTCCCTGCATCTTGGCTATATTGTGTTAGGAAAGCAATATTAAACTCCTCTCTAGGTTTTGGTGGATTGGTTTTTAAAATGTCGCTGCGTTTAAGCTTCCCTACATCTATTATTGCTGTATCCATTTTTTCATTATCATAATTCTTTGCAATGAATCGGTTCTTCAGAATATTGGATTGTTCCCTATAAACATGATCATCGCTAAAGTTTCTCCTGATTCTGCGAAACTGTCCTGGGGGTATGTTTTTCAGCCATTTCTTATGGTGGCAGCTAGTGTTAAGCAGGTAATTATTGCAGTCAACTGTTTTGAAGAAAGTTTTAGTCTTCAGTCTATTATCTTCTATGTAAATTGTTAGATCTAAAAAGTCTACCGAATTATTCCCTATGCATGTTGTGAAAGCTAGGTTCCTCTCATTATTGTTAATGTAATTCAGAAAGTGATTTAAGGTTTCATTGTTGCCTCTCCAGATAAAAAACACATCATCGATGTATCTCCGCCATAGCACAAGATCCGCACTGAATTCATGTTCCGACCAGATGGTATCGGTCTCCCAACTGTCCATGAACAAGTTGGCATAACTCGGTGCGAATTTTGAACCCATGGCTGTTCCGCACTTTTGTAAAAAATATGTTCCATCAAAATTAAAAAGGTTGTGTTTAAGAATAAAATTAATACTTTCTAAAATAAAGCGTCTTTGTTCTATGTGAACGGTGGCATCATTTATTAGCGTCCGTTCGATGGCTTTAATTCCATCATCATGTTTTATGGACGTGTATAATGAAGTCACATCGCAGGTGCGCATTTTATAGCCTTCTTGCCAATCTATCTGTTCTAATATATTTAGAATTTGCGTGGTGTCTCTGAGATAGGACCGCATCTCCGCAACGTATGGCTGCAGAAATAGATCTATGTACTCCGACAGTCGAGACGTGAGCGAGCCTATCCCAGAGATAATGGGTCTACCTGGTGGTGCTTTAATGTCCTTATGGATTTTGGGCAGAAAATAGAATATTGGCATAACCGGGAATTTCCCATTTAGATAATCATATTCTTTTTCATTCAGGACTCCTGTTGAGCTGCCCCTGTCTAGCAGAGTTTGGAATTCTACACAGAATTCTCTGTGGGGATTAGTCTTCAGACGTGCATAGGTGATGTCATCCGACAGTATCCTCTCTGCTTCACCCTTGTAGTATTCTGTGTCCATAATGACTACCCCCCCCCCCTTTATCTGCTTGTTTGAATGTAATAGCCTTTTCTTTCTCTAAGTTTTGCAATGCGATTTTTTCTTTCAAGGTTAGATTGTTCTTAGTTATCTTAGTAGCACCAGAGGTTAGTCTATCAAAGTCCTCCTGGATTTTCTGATGGAAGACTTCTAAGTTATGGCCTTTCGCCCAGCTTGGATAGAATTTGGATTTATTTTTTAGGTTTGAATGCTTGAACTCATCCATCTCTATATTCGCGTTAGCATTATTGTTCACTACCTCCCTTGTTTGTGCATCTTTTGAAATAAAGAATTTTTTAAGGGTTAACTGTCTAATGTATTTGTGCGCGTCTATATACAGATTGAAACTGTTCGCCTTGGCAACTGGTGCGAAGTTCAGCCCCTTTTTTATTAGGTTACATTCATCTACATTTAATTCTTTTTTGCTCAGATTAAATATATTGTTCAAATCGCTGCTCTTTTTCTGTGTCCTTCTTCCTCCCCGCTTTCCTCGTGGGGCCTTTTTCTGAGTTTTGTGTTTGGGGTTTCTTTTTCTTTCTGGTTTTCTAACACTAGGAAGCGATTCTGAGTAACTAGGGGTGGTGCTTTGAGTGATTGGGCCTGTTCTAAAAAATGGAACAGAAGAAAAGGTGGGGGAGCACAATGTGAGGAGGATGTAGTATCTTTCACTGACGGTCAATGCGGTGTTTTAGACTCTATTGATCCCTCATAGAAAGAAAAACTCCTTGAATAGGGAGTTTATATATTGTATGTAATCACAGGGTGTAGATGGAATAATAAATAAACTTACACGGCCTTGTGTAAGTTGTATCCCATCAAGGTTTCTTTGACTTCTTTCCGCGTCTTGCTTCTGAGTGGTAGTACTGCTTTCTTACTGGTCCTCTTTTCTCCTTTGGGTCGGTGGATTCTTGACTGTAATTCGCCTCTCGTGCGGATGTAAGTGTAAACAAAAAAGGCAATTAGGCGCATACATACACAAGTTTGCTGCGGTATGGGGGTGGAACAATATGATGTTGCAAGTATCAAATATTGATGGATAATAACCCACTCACAAGGCAAAGGAGAAAAGAGGACCAGTAAGAAAGCAGTACTACCACTCAGAAGCAAGACGCGGAAAGAAGTCAAAGAAACCTTGATGGGATACAACTTACACAAGGCCGTGTAAGTTTATTTATTATTCCATCTACACCCTGTGATTACATACAATATATAAACTCCCTATTCAAGGAGTTTTTCTTTCTATGAGGGATCAATAGAGTCTAAAACACCGCATTGACCGTCAGTGAAAGATACTACATCCTCCTCACATTGTGCTCCCCCACCTTTTCTTCTGTTCCATTTATACCAAGGGTCCAGGATAGACCCCAGTGGGGTATTTTGAGTCACACGAGGACTTTCCAAGAGAACTCCAGTTAAGGTTGTATTACCCCCTTTTCAATCTTTTAATACACATCCATCAATCAAGTGACGGTTAGAGCAAGCGCCCGAGTAAAACAATACAACTGTTCTAAAAAATGCCCTGCGTGTGGTCGGGGTGATCTTTGCTCTCTCACATGACTCTGTTCTCTATCCTGTCTTTCTCTATATGTGGTCCTCTGTTCCCTATGGGGGGATTTGTGTTCTCTTCCTTGGCTATGTTCCCTATGATGTTTACGGGGTGACCGGTAGTGTCTCCTTTGACTCTCTTCTCTCTCATAACGTCTCTCTCTATATTCCCGATTTGACCCATGATATTTATAAGGTGATCTACGATCCCTATCCCTGCTACGTTCTCTCTCATACCTGTTATCTCTACGTTCTAGTGGTGATCTAGCTCTGTAGTTGTATGCGGGTGGCTTGGCTCTATGATGGCTTTCCTGATAATCTTTGGAATAGTACTTGTGTCTCTGCCAGTTTTCCTCCCGGTCTCTATCTTGTTTATTTGCCTCTTCCCTTTTGTGACTGACTGCGTCCTCGGTACTGTGAGTTTTTATTTCTTTATTCTCTCCAGGAGTTTCTAGATCACCAACTTCCCGCCCTCTTGGTGGTATGTGTCTAGCCTCTGTATTGAATGATACATTTTTAGTGTTATCAAATTTGGAATAGGTCTTATGTTTGTCTATTTTGGTTGGATAGCTCGATATGTTGGTTCTTAAAGTTTTGTTGCTATCTTCTCTACTCCTATATTCAAACATTTTCCTATCCTTTGGGGTGGTAGGTGGGACTAGTGTGACCCTTTGCCATTTGGGGTTGGACCCTACTAAGTAGTCTTCCTCATCTCGTCTAAATTTCTTATTTTTAGACTCTATCAGATTTCTTTCTATAGCATCTATTTCATCAGCTAGTTTTTGGTCTCTATTTAGGAAGGTGGGGTTGTCTGTGGAAATTTCTAATCTCTTCTGAATTAAAGTAACTTCTCGATCAATTTCTATCAAGGTCTTTGTATGATGTTTAATGATTAGTTTCATTAGACTGAATGAACACGCATCCATAGTTTCTTCCCATTGGACATTATATTCTATGTCTGCTAATTCAAAGGAGGATTTTTTATCAAATCGTAAACCCCTAGGTATACGTTTGATGTCTAAGTATTTCTCTAAATAGACTTTATCCCAGACCTTTTTGGTCTCTTTCTTAAGTAAATTCTCAAGTTTGTCAAACTCGTTATTTATTGTTTCTACATCTCCCATCTCCGCTGACTCAATTTCTCTCATTTTGTTCTCTATGTTGTTACTTCTGAAAATTCTTTTTGTAAAAACACTCTCTTTAATTTCGACTGGGTTTTCCATCTCTATGGTTTCTTCTTCCATATTAGGAGCTTTTTGGGGTGCTGCCACCAGGATGGGATTAGAAAAGGCTCAGTGGTTGTTTGAACTGGGGCGCTCCCTGGAATGTGTGGCTAAAAAATGCTACAACACCTTTGATATATTAAAATATGTAGAAAAATAAAAAATTGTGTTTTGTGGTGTAAAAGAGTATAAAAATATATACTGGCCCTTTTGATGATTTTTGGTTGCTGCTTGACCTTGAAGAAGGGAACCCCGTGTCCTTCTTAACGTGGCAATGGGAGTGTGAAGACGGTCAGCGCAAAACTCATGGACCTCACGATGTTGATGGAACAGGATGAAGTTGAATAAAAATGGAATAAAACACAGTATTAGTGTCACATATGTGGGGGTGGGGGGGGTGGGGGGGGTGGGGGGGAATGGAGGAAGGGGTGATGGTGGAATTCCACTAAATAAACAATAAATGAAACATAAACATATAGTTTCAGTGACTCACACGGGCTTGTGTGAGACTACGCCCTCAACGCAGACTGTAGTGGGTAAATGCAGACTCCTATGGTGGAGTCCCAATAAACATAAAACTCACACGGCCTAATGTGAGTTCTTGCCCTCAGAGGGTGATGTCAGCCTGTATAGGTGGTGTGAAGTCGTCTCAGCAAAATATCCCCCAATAGGTATAGTGTGTGAGTGTCTCCTCTCCCCGTTGGCCAAAAGACCAAGAAAATGTGTGCAAACCAGGGTTAGCAGTATAACAGGTCTTTATTTGGTAACAGTTTGAGACATGAGCATAAACAAGCATACACGTTGAAAAAGCATATAGCAATATAAATATAGCAAGGTGAATAAACAAAAAAACAAAAAGCACACTCACACTGAATTGTAACTTCTTTTGCCCAGCGTCGGCCGCGTGGTTTGATCCCGCAAGATCTCCTCCGTTGTTGCTCTCACTGGCGCGTCCGGCAGTGGAACCGGAAGAGAGGATCTATACCGGATGTCCTGCGGTCGGCTGGGTCCCTCTCTCAATGAGCTCCGGCAGGGAACAACGCGTTTCGCAGTAAGCTTCGTCAGGTTCCTGCCGGATGCTCATTGTGTGCAGTCTATATAGGCGCCCCGATTTAATTAATTAGTAAAACACCTGGCTTTCATTAAAAGTTGTCCACTTCCAATAGACTAATGTAATGTCAATGTAAATCGAACCGATCATAGCCCTTGGATACAGGGACAATATACTTGTTATTGTAAACATTTCTCTAGTGTCAATATATTAAAATCAAACATTGTTTTAATAAATATTTTAAAATGTTTAAAAAACGTTTTAAAAAACAAACATCAATTCGCAGTGTGAAACATTATATTGTGGTGAGTATCATCAATAATCTTAAGCCTATGGACCTTTGCGGGCTCACACAGCCTATAATAGTGGTTCTATGCCAGAGAGCTGTATCACTTAAACCATTATGCTGTCAGTGAACTTTTCTCCATTTGTTGTACAATGGTGCCATCATGTGGCTGAGTTTGGAAACTACATAGACATAGTTCTTCTCTCATGGTGACTCATGTTAGTAACAGAATGCTATTGGGATGTGGGCAGTGTAATAACCCAAATATATTAGAGATCTAAAAAATTCTAAAAAATATTACAGATTTTTAGGGAACTTGAACATTAATAGCTGTTTGGACAAAAATAGATTAAACTTCAATACAGTTTGTAAAGGTGATCTTGTACAATGGTGCCATAATTTGGCTTAGTTTGGAAATTACAAAGACATAGTTATTCCCTAATGGTGACTAATGTTAGTAACAGGATGCTGTAGGACTGTGGGCACTGTAGCCACCCAAATTTATACACATTTAGACAAATATAAAACAATTCTAAAATAACTAGAAAAACTAAAAAATATAGATTTTAGGGAACTCGAACATTAATAACTAGTTGGACAAAAATAGATATTATTTCAATACAATTTATAAAAATGATATTGTTCATTAGTTGCCACGGTGGTATGCGTCAATTTGGTCTTCAAGGACTGGTTCGTGGTGGATTCATATTTAAGACGTGAACTCCTATTCAAAATTGTAGGGGGAAAAAATGGGATTTGGGGATTGAAAACGGATCAGTGTGTGTTTAAAGGAAAGCTGCAATGTCTATCTCTACATTGAGGCCTATGGGGGCCAAGCTTTTCAATTTATAAATCCAAAAAGTTTCTTTTCTTGATAAAGTTGTCAGTCTGTCTCCACCCCTCCAATGTGGTGGGACTACCTCAATGCCCCTAAATTCAAGGCCAGATGGATCTCCTTGGTGGTGTAGTGCAAAATGTTTTGATACACTATGTGTCATAAGTTTCCGCCTAATGTTCCCTAGGTGCTCCAGAATGCGTACCCGTAATGGTCGGCTGGTACGCCCTACATACTGGAGTCCACAGGGGCAATTTAGTAGATAGACTACGAATTCAGATTTACAGTTGATGAAATTTGAAATTTTGAACTGTTCTCCTGTTGCTTTAGAGCTAAACTGAATTTTCTCTTTTGTTCCCTGTTTGCAGGCTTTACAGGTGTTACATCTGTGGAAACCTTTTACTTTCTGTAACCAATTTAAGTCCTGGCCTGTTGTCCTACTTTCTGGCCGGAAGAGGCTTGGTGCTAACCTCCTTTTAATATTATCCGCCCTCTTATAGATAACCTTGGGTTTCTCTGGGAGGTATTCTTTCAAGGTGGGGTCTCCCTGTAGCAGATGCCAGTGTTTATTCAGGATCTTTTGTATGCTCCCTGCATCTTGGCTATATTGTGTTAGGAAAGCAATATTAAACTCCTCTCTATGTTTTGGTGGATTGGTTTTTAAAATGTCGCTGCGTTTAAGCTTCCCTACATCTATTATTGCTGTATCCATTTTTTCATTATCATAATTCTTTGCAATGAATCGGTTCTTCAGAATATTGGATTGTTCCCTATAAACATGATCATCGCTAAAGTTTCTCCTGATTCTGCGAAACTGTCCTGGGGGTATGTTTTTCAGCCATTTCTTATGGTGGCAGCTAGTGTTAAGCAGGTAATTATTGCAGTCAACTGTTTTGAAGAAAGTTTTAGTCTTCAGTCTATTATCTTCTATGTAAATTGTTAGATCTAAAAAGTCTACCGAATTATTCCCTATGCATGTTGTGAAAGCTAGGTTCCTCTCATTATTGTTAATGTAATTCAGAAAGTGATTTAAGGTTTCATTGTTGCCTCTCCAGATAAAAAACACATCATCGATGTATCTCCGCCATAGCACAAGATCCGCACTGAATTCATGTTCCGACCAGATGGTATCGGTCTCCCAACTGTCCATGAACAAGTTGGCATAACTCGGTGCGAATTTTGAACCCATGGCTGTTCCGCACTTTTGTAAAAAATATGTTCCATCAAAATTAAAAAGGTTGTGTTTAAGAATAAAATTAATACTTTCTAAAATAAAGCGTCTTTGTTCTATGTGAACGGTGGCATCATTTATTAGCGTCCGTTCGATGGCTTTAATTCCATCATCATGTTTTATGGACGTGTATAATGAAGTCACATCGCAGGTGCGCATTTTATAGCCTTCTTGCCAATCTATCTGTTCTAATATATTTAGAATTTGCGTGGTGTCTCTGAGATAGGACCGCATCTCCGCAACGTATGGCTGCAGAAATAGATCTATGTACTCCGACAGTCGAGACGTGAGCGAGCCTATCCCAGAGATAATGGGTCTACCTGGTGGTGCTTTAATGTCCTTATGGATTTTGGGCAGAAAATAGAATATTGGCATAACCGGGAATTTCCCATTTAGATAATCATATTCTTTTTCATTCAGGACTCCTGTTGAGCTGCCCCTGTCTAGCAGAGTTTGGAATTCTACACAGAATTCTCTGTGGGGATTAGTCTTCAGACGTGCATAGGTGATGTCATCCGACAGTATCCTCTCTGCTTCACCCTTGTAGTATTCCGTGTCCATAATGACTACCCACCCCCCCCTTTATCTGCTTGTTTGAATGTAATAGCCTTTTCTTTCTCTAAGTTTTGCAATGCGATTTTTTCTTTCAAGGTTAGATTGTTCTTAGTTATCTTAGTAGCACCAGAGGTTAGTCTATCAAAGTCCTCCTGGATTTTCTGATGGAAGACTTCTAAGTTATGGCCTTTCGCCCAGCTTGGATAGAATTTGGATTTATTTTTTAGGTTTGAATGCTTGAACTCATCCATCTCTATATTCGCGTTAGCATTATTGTTCACTACCTCCCTTGTTTGTGCATCTTTTGAAATAAAGAATTTTTTAAGGGTTAACTGTCTAATGTATTTGTGCGCGTCTATATACAGATTGAAACTGTTCGCCTTGGCAACTGGTGCGAAGTTCAGCCCCTTTTTTATTAGGTTACATTCATCTACATTTAATTCTTTTTTGCTCAGATTAAATATATTGTTCAAATCGCTGCTCTTTTTCTGTGTCCTTCTTCCTCCCCGCTTTCCTCGTGGGGCCTTTTTCTGAGTTTTGTGTTTGGGGTTTCTTTTTCTTTCTGGTTTTCTAACACTAGGAAGCGATTCTGAGTAACTAGGGGTGGTGCTTTGAGTGATTGGGCCTGTTCTAAAAAATGGAACAGAAGAAAAGGTGGGGGAGCACAATGTGAGGAGGATGTAGTATCTTTCACTGACGGTCAATGCGGTGTTTTAGACTCTATTGATCCCTCATAGAAAGAAAAACTCCTTGAATAGGGAGTTTATATATTGTATGTAATCACAGGGTGTAGATGGAATAATAAATAAACTTACACGGCCTTGTGTAAGTTGTATCCCATCAAGGTTTCTTTGACTTCTTTCCGCGTCTTGCTTCTGAGTGGTAGTACTGCTTTCTTACTGGTCCTCTTTTCTCCTTTGGGTCGGTGGATTCTTGACTGTAATTCGCCTCTCGTGCGGATGTAAGTGTAAACAAAAAAGGCAATTAGGCGCATACATACACAAGTTTGCTGCGGTATGGGGGTGGAACAATATGATGTTGCAAGTATCAAATATTGATGGATAATAACCCACTCACAAGGCAAAGGAGAAAAGAGGACCAGTAAGAAAGCAGTACTACCACTCAGAAGCAAGACGCGGAAAGAAGTCAAAGAAACCTTGATGGGATACAACTTACACAAGGCCGTGTAAGTTTATTTATTATTCCATCTACACCCTGTGATTACATACAATATATAAACTCCCTATTCAAGGAGTTTTTCTTTCTATGAGGGATCAATAGAGTCTAAAACACCGCATTGACCGTCAGTGAAAGATACTACATCCTCCTCACATTGTGCTCCCCCACCTTTTCTTCTGTTCCATTTATACCAAGGGTCCAGGATAGACCCCAGTGGGGTATTTTGAGTCACACGAGGACTTTCCAAGAGAACTCCAGTTAAGGTTGTATTACCCCCTTTTCAATCTTTTAATACACATCCATCAATCAAGTGACGGTTAGAGCAAGCGCCCGAGTAAAACAATACAACTGTTCTAAAAAATGCCCTGCGTGTGGTCGGGGTGATCTTTGCTCTCTCACATGACTCTGTTCTCTATCCTGTCTTTCTCTATATGTGGTCCTCTGTTCCCTATGGGGGGATTTGTGTTCTCTTCCTTGGCTATGTTCCCTATGATGTTTACGGGGTGACCGGTAGTGTCTCCTTTGACTCTCTTCTCTCTCATAACGTCTCTCTCTATATTCCCGATTTGACCCATGATATTTATAAGGTGATCTACGATCCCTATCCCTGCTACGTTCTCTCTCATACCTGTTATCTCTACGTTCTAGTGGTGATCTAGCTCTGTAGTTGTATGCGGGTGGCTTGGCTCTATGATGGCTTTCCTGATAATCTTTGGAATAGTACTTGTGTCTCTGCCAGTTTTCCTCCCGGTCTCTATCTTGTTTATTTGCCTCTTCCCTTTTGTGACTGACTGCGTCCTCGGTACTGTGAGTTTTTATTTCTTTATTCTCTCCAGGAGTTTCTAGATCACCAACTTCCCGCCCTCTTGGTGGTATGTGTCTAGCCTCTGTATTGAATGATACATTTTTAGTGTTATCAAATTTGGAATAGGTCCTATGTTTGTCTATTTTGGTTGGATAGCTCGATATGTTGGTTCTTAAAGTTTTGTTGCTATCTTCTCTACTCCTATATTCAAACATTTTCCTATCCTTTGGGGTGGTAGGTGGGACTAGTGTGACCCTTTGCCATTTGGGGTTGGACCCTACTAAGTAGTCTTCCTCATCTCGTCTAAATTTCTTATTTTTAGACTCTATCAGATTTCTTTCTATAGCATCTATTTCATCAGCTAGTTTTTGGTCTCTATTTAGGAAGGTGGGGTTGTCTGTGGAAATTTCTAATCTCTTCTGAATTAAAGTAACTTCTCGATCAATTTCTATCAAGGTCTTTGTATGATGTTTAATGATTAGTTTCATTAGACTGAATGAACACGCATCCATAGTTTCTTCCCATTGGACATTATATTCTATGTCTGCTAATTCAAAGGAGGATTTTTTATCAAATCGTAAACCCCTAGGTATACGTTTGATGTCTAAGTATTTCTCTAAATAGACTTTATCCCAGACCTTTTTGGTCTCTTTCTTAAGTAAATTCTCAAGTTTGTCAAACTCGTTATTTATTGTTTCTACATCTCCCATCTCCGCTGACTCAATTTCTCTCATTTTGTTCTCTATGTTGTTACTTCTGAAAATTCTTTTTGTAAAAACACTCTCTTTAATTTCGACTGGGTTTTCCATCTCTATGGTTTCTTCTTCCATATTAGGAGCTTTTTGGGGTGCTGCCACCAGGATGGGATTAGAAAAGGCTCAGTGGTTGTTTGAACTGGGGCGCTCCCTGGAATGTGTGGCTAAAAAATGCTACAACACCTTTGATATATTAAAATATGTAGAAAAATAAAAAATTGTGTTTTGTGGTGTAAAAGAGTATAAAAATATATACTGGCCCTTTTGATGATTTTTGGTTGCTGCTTGACCTTGAAGAAGGGAACCCTGTGTCCTTCTTAACGTGGCAATGGGAGTGTGAAGACGGTCAGCGCAAAACTCATGGACCTCACGATGTTGATGGAACAGGATGAAGTTGAATAAAAATGGAATAAAACACAGTATTAGTGTCACATATGTGGGGGATGGGGGGGGGATGGGGGGTGGGGGGGAATGGAGGAAGGGGTGATGGTGGAATTCCACTAAATAAACAATAAATGAAACATAAACATATAGTTTCAGTGACTCACACGGGCTTGTGTGAGACTTCGCCCTCAACGCAGACTGTAGTGGGTAAATGCAGACTCCTATGGTGGAGTCCCAATAAACATAAAACTCACACGGCCTAATGTGAGTTCTTGCCCTCAGAGGGTGAGGTCAGCCTGTATAGGTGGTGTGAAGTCGTCTCAGCAAAATATCCCCCAATAGGTATAGTGTGTGTCTCCTCTCCCCGTTGGCCAAAAGACCAAGAAAATGTGTGCAAACCAGGGTTAGCAGTATAACAGGTCTTTATTTGGTAACAGTTTGAGACATGAGCATAAACAAGCATACACGTTGAAAAAGCATATAGCAATATAAATATAGCAAGGTGAATAAACAAAAAGCACACTCACACTGAATTGTAACTTCTTTTGCCCAGCGTCGGCCGCGTGGTTTGATCCCGCAAGATCTCCTCCTCCGTTGTTGCTCTCACTGGCGCGTCCGGCAGTGGAACCGGAAGAGAGGATCTATACCGGATGTCCTGCGGTCGGCTGGGTCCCTCTCTCAATGAGCTCCGGCAGGGAACAACGCGTTTCGCAGTAAGCTTCGTCAGGTTCCTGCCGGATGCTCATTGTGTGCAGTCTATATAGGCGCCCCGATTTAATTAATTAGTAAAACACCTGGCTTTCATTAAAAGTTGTCCACTTCCAATAGACTAATGTAATGTCAATGTAAATCGAACCGATCATAGCCCTTGGATACAGGGACAATATACTTGTTATTGTAAACATTTCTCTAGTGTCAATATATTAAAATCAAACATTGTTTTAATAAATATTTTAAAATGTTTAAAAAACGTTTTAAAAAACAAACATCAGTTCGCAGTGTGAAACATTATATTGTGGTGAGTATCATCAATAATCTTAAGCCTATGGACCTTTGCGGGCTCACACAGCCTATAATAGTGGTTCTATGCCAGAGAGCTGTATCACTTAAACCATTATGCTGTCAGTGAACTTTTCTCCATTTGTTGTACAATGGTGCCATCATGTGGCTGAGTTTGGAAACTACATAGACATAGTTCTTCTCTCATGGTGACTCATGTTAGTAACAGAATGCTATTGGGATGTGGGCAGTGTAATAACCCAAATATATTAGAGATCTAAAAAATATTACAGATTTTTAGGGAACTTGAACATTAATAGCTGTTTGGACAAAAATAGATTAAACTTCAATACAGTTTGTAAAGGTGATCTTGTACAATGGTGCCATAATTTGGCTTAGTTTGGAAATTACAAAGACATAGTTATTCCCTAATGGTGACTAATGTTAGTAACAGGATGCTGTAGGACTGTGGGCACTGTAGCCACCCAAATTTATACACATTTAGACAAATATAAAACAATTCTAAAATAACTAGAAAAACTAAAAAATATAGATTTTAGGGAACTCGAACATTAATAACTAGTTGGACAAAAATAGATATTATTTCAATACAATTTATAAAAATGATATTGTTCATTAGTTGCCACGGTGGTATGCGTCAATTTGGTCTTCAAGGACTGGTTCGTGGTGGATTCATATTTAAGACGTGAACTCCTATTCAAAATTGTAGGGGAAAAAATGGGATTTGGGGATTGAAAACGGATCAGTGTGTGTTTAAAGGAAAGCTGCAATGTCTATCTCTACATTGAGGCCTATGGGGGCCAAGCTTTTCAATTTATAAATCCAAAAAGTTTCTTTTCTTGATAAAGTTGTCAGTCTGTCTCCACCCCTCCAATGTGGTGGGACTACCTCAATGCCCCTAAATTCAAGGCCAGATGGATCTCCTTGGTGGTGTAGTGCAAAATGTTTTGATACACTATGTGTCATAAGTTTCCGCCTAATGTTCCCTAGGTGCTCCAGAATGCGTACCCGTAATGGTCGGCTGGTACGCCCTACATACTGGAGTCCACAGGGGCAATTTAGTAGATAGACTACGAATTCAGATTTACAGTTGATGAAATTTGAAATTTTGAACTGTTCTCCTGTTGCTTTAGAGCTAAACTGAATTTTCTCTTTTGTTCCCTGTTTGCAGGCTTTACAGGTGTTACATCTGTGGAAACCTTTTACTTTCTGTAACCAATTTAAGTCCTGGCCTGTTGTCCTACTTTCTGGCCGGAAGAGGCTTGGTGCTAACCTCCTTTTAATATTATCCGCCCTCTTATAGATAACCTTGGGTTTCTCTGGGAGGTATTCTTTCAAGGTGGGGTCTCCCTGTAGCAGATGCCAGTGTTTATTCAGGATCTTTTGTATGCTCCCTGCATCTTGGCTATATTGTGTTAGGAAAGCAATATTAAACTCCTCTCTATGTTTTGGTGGATTGGTTTTTAAAATGTCGCTGCGTTTAAGCTTCCCTACATCTATTATTGCTGTATCCATTTTTTCATTATCATAATTCTTTGCAATGAATCGGTTCTTCAGAATATTGGATTGTTCCCTATAAACATGATCATCGCTAAAGTTTCTCCTGATTCTGCGAAACTGTCCTGGGGGTATGTTTTTCAGCCATTTCTTATGGTGGCAGCTAGTGTTAAACAGGTAATTATTGCAGTCAACTGTTTTGAAGAAAGTTTTAGTCTTCAGTCTATTATCTTCTATGTAAATTGTTAGATCTAAAAAGTCTACCGAATTATTCCCTATGCATGTTGTGAAAGCTAGGTTCCTCTCATTATTGTTAATGTAATTCAGAAAGTGATTTAAGGTTTCATTGTTGCCTCTCCAGATAAAAAACACATCATCGATGTATCTCCGCCATAGCACAAGATCCGCACTGAATTCATGTTCCGACCAGATGGTATCGGTCTCCCAACTGTCCATGAACAAGTTGGCATAACTCGGTGCGAATTTTGAACCCATGGCTGTTCCGCACTTTTGTAAAAAATATGTTCCATCAAAATTAAAAAGGTTGTGTTTAAGAATAAAATTAATACTTTCTAAAATAAAGCGTCTTTGTTCTATGTGAACGGTGGCATCATTTATTAGCGTCCGTTCGATGGCTTTAATTCCATCATCATGTTTTATGGACGTGTATAATGAAGTCACATCGCAGGTGCGCATTTTATAGCCTTCTTGCCAATCTATCTGTTCTAATATATTTAGAATTTGCGTGGTGTCTCTGAGATAGGACCACATCTCCGCAACGTATGGCTGCAGAAATAGATCTATGTACTCCGACAGTCGAGACGTGAGCGAGCCTATCCCAGAGATAATGGGTCTACCTGGTGGTGCTTTAATGTCCTTATGGATTTTGGGCAGAAAATAGAATATTGGCATAACCGGGAATTTCACATTTAGATAATCATATTCTTTTTCATTCAGGACTCCTGTTGAGCTGCCCCTGTCTAGCAGAGTTTGGAATTCTACACAGAATTCTCTGTGGGGATTAGTCTTCAGACGTGCATAGGTGATGTCATCCGACAGTATCCTCTCTGCTTCACCCTTGTAGTATTCCGTGTCCATAATGACTACCCCCCCCCCCCCTTTATCTGCTTGTTTGAATGTAATAGCCTTTTCTTTCTCTAAGTTTTGCAATGCGATTTTTTCTTTCAAGGTTAGATTGTTCTTAGTTATCTTAGTAGCACCAGAGGTTAGTCTATCAAAGTCCTCCTGGATTTTCTGATGGAAGACTTCTAAGTTATGGCCTTTCGCCCAGCTTGGATAGAATTTGGATTTATTTTTTAGGTTTGAATGCTTGAACTCATCCATCTCTATATTCGCGTTAGCATTATTGTTCACTACCTCCCTTGTTTGTGCATCTTTTGAAATAAAGAATTTTTTAAGGGTTAACTGTCTAATGTATTTGTGCGCGTCTATATACAGATTGAAACTGTTCGCCTTGGCAACTGGTGCGAAGTTCAGCCCCTTTTTTATTAGGTTACATTCATCTACATTTAATTCTTTTTTGCTCAGATTAAATATATTGTTCAAATCGCTGCTCTTTTTCTGTGTCCTTCTTCCTCCCCGCTTTCCTCGTGGGGCCTTTTTCTGAGTTTTGTGTTTGGGGTTTCTTTTTCTTTCTGGTTTTCTGACACTAGGAAGCGATTCTGAGTAACTAGGGGTGGTGCTTTGAGTGATTGGGCCTGTTCTAAAAAATGCCCTGCGTGTGGTCGGGGTGATCTTTGCTCTCTCACATGACTCTGTTCTCTATCCTGTCTTTCTCTATATGTGGTCCTCTGTTCCCTATGGGGGGATTTGTGTTCTCTTCCTTGGCTATGTTCCCTATGATGTTTACGGGGTGACCGGTAGTGTCTCCTTTGACTCTCTTCTCTCTCATAACGTCTCTCTCTATATTCCCGATTTGACCCATGATATTTATAAGGTGATCTACGATCCCTATCCCTGCTACGTTCTCTCTCATACCTGTTATCTCTACGTTCTAGTGGTGATCTAGCTCTGTAGTTGTATGCGGGTGGCTTGGCTCTATGATGGCTTTCCTGATAATCTTTGGAATAGTACTTGTGTCTCTGCCAGTTTTCCTCCCGGTCTCTATCTTGTTTATTTGCCTCTTCCCTTTTGTGACTGACTGCGTCCTCGGTACTGTGAGTTTTTATTTCTTTATTCTCTCCAGGAGTTTCTAGATCACCAACTTCCCGCCCTCTTGGTGGTATGTGTCTAGCCTCTGTATTGAATGATACATTTTTAGTGTTATCAAATTTGGAATAGGTCCTATGTTTGTCTATTTTGGTTGGATAGCTCGATATGTTGGTTCTTAAAGTTTTGTTGCTATCTTCTCTACTCCTATATTCAAACATTTTCCTATCCTTTGGGGTGGTAGGTGGGACTAGTGTGACCCTTTGCCATTTGGGGTTGGACCCTACTAAGTAGTCTTCCTCATCTCGTCTAAATTTCTTATTTTTAGACTCTATCAGATTTCTTTCTATAGCATCTATTTCATCAGCTAGTTTTTGGTCTCTATTTAGGAAGGTGGGGTTGTCTGTGGAAATTTCTAATCTCTTCTGAATTAAAGTAACTTCTCGATCAATTTCTATCAAGGTCTTTGTATGATGTTTAATGATTAGTTTCATTAGACTGAATGAACACGCATCCATAGTTTCTTCCCATTGGACATTATATTCTATGTCTGCTAATTCAAAGGAGGATTTTTTATCAAATCGTAAACCCCTAGGTATACGTTTGATGTCTAAGTATTTCTCTAAATAGACTTTATCCCAGACCTTTTTGGTCTCTTTCTTAAGTAAATTCTCAAGTTTGTCAAACTCGTTATTTATTGTTTCTACATCTCCCATCTCCGCTGACTCAATTTCTCTCATTTTGTTCTATATGTTGTTACTTCTGAAAATTCTTTTTGTAAAAACACTCTCTTTAATTTCGACTGGGTTTTCCATCTCTATGGTTTCTTCTTCCATATTAGGAGCTTTTTGGGGTGCTGCCACCAGGATGGGATTAGAAAAGGCTCAGTGGTTGTTTGAACTGGGGCGCTCCCTGGAATGTGTGGCTAAAAAATGCTACAACACCTTTGATATATTAAAATATGTAGAAAAATAAAAAATTGTGTTTTGTGGTGTAAAAGAGTATAAAAATATATACTGGCCCTTTTGATGATTTTTGGTTGCTGCTTGACCTTGAAGAAGGGAACCCCGTGTCCTTCTTAACGTGGCAATGGGAGTGTGAAGACGGTCAGCGCAAAACTCATGGACCTCACGATGTTGATGGAACAGGATGAAGTTGAATAAAAATGGAATAAAACACAGTATTAGTGTCACATATGTGGGGGATGGGGGGGGATGGGGGGGTGGGGGGGAATGGAGGAAGGGGTGATGGTGGAATTCCACTAAATAAACAATAAATGAAACATAAACATATAGTTTCAGTGACTCACACGGGCTTGTGTGAGACTTCGCCCTCAACGCAGACTGTAGTGGGTAAATGCAGACTCCTATGGTGGAGTCCCAATAAACATAAAACTCACACGGCCTAATGTGAGTTCTTGCCCTCAGAGGGTGAGGTCAGCCTGTATAGGTGGTGTGAAGTCGTCTCAGCAAAATATCCCCCAATAGGTATAGTATGTGAGTGTCTCCTCTCCCCGTTGGCCAAAAGACCAAGAAAATGTGTGCAAACCAGGGTTAGCAGTATAACAGGTCTTTATTTGGTAACAGTTTGAGACATGAGCATAAACAAGCATACACGTTGAAAAAGCATATAACAATATAAATATAGCAAGGTGAATAAACAAAAAGCACACTCACACTGAATTGTAACTTCTTTTGCCCAGCGTCGGCCGCGTGGTTTGATCCCGCAAGATCTCCTCCTCCGTTGTTGCTCTCACTGGCGCGTCCGGCAGTGGAACCGGAAGAGAGGATCTATACCGGATGTCCTGCGGTCAGCTGGGTCCCTCTCTCAATGAGCTCCGGCAGGGAACAACGCGTTTCGCAGTAAGCTTCGTCAGGTTCCTGCCGGATGCTCATTGTGTGCAGTCTATATAGGCGCCCCGATTTAATTAATTAGTAAAACACCTGGCTTTCATTAAAAGTTGTCCACTTCCAATAGACTAATGTAATGTCAATGTAAATCGAACCGATCATAGCCCTTGGATACAGGGACAATATACTTGTTATTGTAAACATTTCTCTAGTGTCAATATATTAAAATCAAACATTGTTTTAATAAATATTTTAAAATGTTTAAAAAACGTTTTAAAAAACAAACATCAATTCGCAGTGTGAAACATTATATTGTGGTGAGTATCATCAATAATCTTAAGCCTATGGACCTTTGCGGGCTCACACAGCCTATAATAGTGGTTCTATGCCAGAGAGCTGTATCACTTAAACCATTATGCTGTCAGTGAACTTTTCTCCATTTGTTGTACAATGGTGCCATCATGTGGCTGAGTTTGGAAACTACATAGACATAGTTCTTCTCTCATGGTGACTCATGTTAGTAACAGAATGCTATTGGGATGTGGGCAGTGTAATAACCCAAATATATTAGAGATCTAAAAAATATTACAGATTTTTAGGGAACTTGAACATTAATAGCTGTTTGGACAAAAATAGATTAAACTTCAATACAGTTTGTAAAGGTGATCTTGTACAATGGTGCCATAATTTGGCTTAGTTTGGAAATTACAAAGACATAGTTATTCCCTAATGGTGACTAATGTTAGTAACAGGATGCTGTAGGACTGTGGGCACTGTAGCCACCCAAATTTATACACATTTAGACAAATATAAAACAATTCTAAAATAACTAGAAAAACTAAAAAATATAGATTTTAGGGAACTCGAACATTAATAACTAGTTGGACAAAAATAGATATTATTTCAATACAATTTATAAAAATGATATTGTTCATTAGTTGCCACGGTGGTATGCGTCAATTTGGTCTTCAAGGACTGGTTCGTGGTGGATTCATATTTAAGACGTGAACTCCTATTCAAAATTGTAGGGGAAAAAAATGGGATTTGGGGATTGAAAACGGATCAGTGTGTGTTTAAAGGAAAGCTGCAATGTCTATCTCTACATTGAGGCCTATGGGGGCCAAGCTTTTCAATTTATAAATCCAAAAAGTTTCTTTTCTTGATAAAGTTGTCAGTCTGTCTCCACCCCTCCAATGTGGTGGGACTACCTCAATGCCCCTAAATTCAAGGCCAGATGGATCTCCTTGGTGGTGTAGTGCAAAATGTTTTGATACACTATGTGTCATAAGTTTCCGCCTAATGTTCCCTAGGTGCTCCAGAATGCGTACCCGTAATGGTCGGCTGGTACGCCCTACATACTGGAGTCCACAGGGGCAATTTAGTAGATAGACTATGAATTCAGATTTACAGTTGATGAAATTTGAAATTTTGAACTGTTCTCCTGTTGCTTTAGAGCTAAACTGAATTTTCTCTTTTGTTCCCTGTTTGCAGGCTTTACAGGTGTTACATCTGTGGAAACCTTTTACTTTCTGTAACCAATTTAAGTCCTGGCCTGTTGTCCTACTTTCTGGCCGGAAGAGGCTTGGTGCTAACCTCCTTTTAATATTATCCGCCCTCTTATAGATAACCTTGGGTTTCTCTGGGAGGTATTCTTTCAAGGTGGGGTCTCCCTGTAGCAGATGCCAGTGTTTATTCAGGATCTTTTGTATGCTCCCTGCATCTTGGCTATATTGTGTTAGGAAAGCAATATTAAACTCCTCTCTAGGTTTTGGTGGATTGGTTTTTAAAATGTCGCTGCGTTTAAGCTTCCCTACATCTATTATTGCTGTATCCATTTTTTCATTATCATAATTCTTTGCAATGAATCGGTTCTTCAGAATATTGGATTGTTCCCTATAAACATGATCATCGCTAAAGTTTCTCCTGATTCTGCGAAACTGTCCTGGGGGTATGTTTTTCAGCCATTTCTTATGGTGGCAGCTAGTGTTAAGCAGGTAATTATTGCAGTCAACTGTTTTGAAGAAAGTTTTAGTCTTCAGTCTATTATCTTCTATGTAAATTGTTAGATCTAAAAAGTCTACCGAATTATTCCCTATGCATGTTGTGAAAGCTAGGTTCCTCTCATTATTGTTAATGTAATTCAGAAAGTGATTTAAGGTTTCATTGTTGCCTCTCCAGATAAAAAACACATCATCGATGTATCTCCGCCATAGCACAAGATCCGCACTGAATTCATGTTCCGACCAGATGGTATCGGTCTCCCAACTGTCCATGAACAAGTTGGCATAACTCGGTGCGAATTTTGAACCCATGGCTGTTCCGCACTTTTGTAAAAAATATGTTCCATCAAAATTAAAAAGGTTGTGTTTAAGAATAAAATTAATACTTTCTAAAATAAAGCGTCTTTGTTCTATGTGAACGGTGGCATCATTTATTAGCGTCCGTTCGATGGCTTTAATTCCATCATCATGTTTTATGGACGTGTATAATGAAGTCACATCGCAGGTGCACATTTTATAGCCTTCTTGCCAATCTATCTGTTCTAATATATTTAGAATTTGCGTGGTGTCTCTGAGATAGGACCGCATCTCCGCAACGTATGGCTGCAGAAATAGATCTATGTACTCCGACAGTCGAGACGTGAGCGAGCCTATCCCAGAGATAATGGGTCTACCTGGTGGTGCTTTAATGTCCTTATGGATTTTGGGCAGAAAATAGAATATTGGCATAACCGGGAATTTCACATTTAGATAATCATATTCTTTTTCATTCAGGACTCCTGTTGAGCTGCCCCTGTCTAGCAGAGTTTGGAATTCTACACAGAATTCTCTGTGGGGATTAGTCTTCAGACGTGCATAGGTGATGTCATCCGACAGTATCCTCTCTGCTTCACCCTTGTAGTATTCCGTGTCCATAATGACTACCCCTCCCCCCCTTTATCTGCTTGTTTGAATGTAATAGCCTTTTCTTTCTCTAAGTTTTGCAATGCGATTTTTTCTTTCAAGGTTAGATTGTTCTTAGTTATCTTAGTAGCACCAGAGGTTAGTCTATCAAAGTCCTCCTGGATTTTCTGATGGAAGACTTCTAAGTTATGGCCTTTCGCCCAGCTTGGATAGAATTTGGATTTATTTTTTAGGTTTGAATGCTTGAACTCATCCATCTCTATATTCGCGTTAGCATTATTGTTCACTACCTCCCTTGTTTGTGCATCTTTTGAAATAAAGAATTTTTTAAGGGTTAACTGTCTAATGTATTTGTGCGCGTCTATATACAGATTGAAACTGTTCGCCTTGGCAACTGGTGCGAAGTTCAGCCCCTTTTTTATTAGGTTACATTCATCTACATTTAATTCTTTTTTGCTCAGATTAAATATATTGTTCAAATCGCTGCTCTTTTTCTGTGTCCTTCTTCCTCCCCGCTTTCCTCGTGGGGCCTTTTTCTGAGTTTTGTGTTTGGGGTTTCTTTTTCTTTCTGGTTTTCTAACACTAGGAAGCGATTCTGAGTAACTAGGGGTGGTGCTTTGAGTGATTGGGCCTGTTCTAAAAAATGGAACAGAAGAAAAGGTGGGGGAGCACAATGTGAGGAGGATGTAGTATCTTTCACTGACGGTCAATGCGGTCTTTTAGACTCTATTGATCCCTCATAGAAAGAAAAACTCCTTGAATAGGGAGTTTATATATTGTATGTAATCACAGGGTGTAGATGGAATAATAAATAAACTTACACGGCCTTGTGTAAGTTGTATCCCATCAAGGTTTCTTTGACTTCTTTCCGCGTCTTGCTTCTGAGTGGTAGTACTGCTTTCTTACTGGTCCTCTTTTCTCCTTTGGGTCGGTGGATTCTTGACTGTAATTCGCCTCTCGTGCGGATGTAAGTGTAAACAAAAAAGGCAATTAGGCGCATACATACACAAGTTTGCTGCGGTATGGGGGTGGAACAATATGATGTTGCAAGTATCAAATATTGATGGATAATAACCCACTCACAAGGCAAAGGAGAAAAGAGGACCAGTAAGAAAGCAGTACTACCACTCAGAAGCAAGACGCGGAAAGAAGTCAAAGAAACCTTGATGGGATACAACTTACACAAGGCCGTGTAAGTTTATTTATTATTCCATCTACACCCTGTGATTACATACAATATATAAACTCCCTATTCAAGGAGTTTTTCTTTCTATGAGGGATCAATAGAGTCTAAAACACCGCATTGACAGTCAGTGAAAGATACTACATCCTCCTCACATTGTGCTCCCCCACCTTTTCTTCTGTTCCATTTATACCAAGGGTCCAGGATAGACCCCAGTGGGGTATTTTGAGTCACACGAGGACTTTCCAAGAGAACTCCAGTTAAGGTTGTATTACCCCCTTTTCAATCTTTTAATACACATCCATCAATCAAGTGACGGTTAGAGCAAGCGCCCGAGTAAAACAATACAACTGTTCTAAAAAATGCCCTGCGTGTGGTCGGGGTGATCTTTGCTCTCTCACATGACTCTGTTCTCTATCCTGTCTTTCTCTATATGTGGTCCTCTGTTCCCTATGGGGGGATTTGTGTTCTCTTCCTTGGCTATGTTCCCTATGATGTTTACGGGGTGACCGGTAGTGTCTCCTTTGACTCTCTTCTCTCTCATAACGTCTCTCTCTATATTCCCGATTTGACCCATGATATTTATAAGGTGATCTACGATCCCTATCCCTGCTACGTTCTCTCTCATACCTGTTATCTCTACGTTCTAGTGGTGATCTAGCTCTGTAGTTGTATGCGGGTGGCTTGGCTCTATGATGGCTTTCCTGATAATCTTTGGAATAGTACTTGTGTCTCTGCCAGTTTTCCTCCCGGTCTCTATCTTGTTTATTTGCCTCTTCCCTTTTGTGACTGACTGCGTCCTCGGTACTGTGAGTTTTTATTTCTTTATTCTCTCCAGGAGTTTCTAGATCACCAACTTCCCGCCCTCTTGGTGGTATGTGTCTAGCCTCTGTATTGAATGATACATTTTTAGTGTTATCAAATTTGGAATAGGTCTTATGTTTGTCTATTTTGGTTGGATAGCTCGATATGTTGGTTCTTAAAGTTTTGTTGCTATCTTCTCTACTCCTATATTCAAACATTTTCCTATCCTTTGGGGTGGTAGGTGGGACTAGTGTGACCCTTTGCCATTTGGGGTTGGACCCTACTAAGTAGTCTTCCTCATCTCGTCTAAATTTCTTATTTTTAGACTCTATCAGATTTCTTTCTATAGCATCTATTTCATCAGCTAGTTTTTGGTCTCTATTTAGGAAGGTGGGGTTGTCTGTGGAAATTTCTAATCTCTTCTGAATTAAAGTAACTTCTCGATCAATTTCTATCAAGGTCTTTGTATGATGTTTAATGATTAGTTTCATTAGACTGAATGAACACGCATCCATAGTTTCTTCCCATTGGACATTATATTCTATGTCTGCTAATTCAAAGGAGGATTTTTTATCAAATCGTAAACCCCTAGGTATACGTTTGATGTCTAAGTATTTCTCTAAATAGACTTTATCCCAGACCTTTTTGGTCTCTTTCTTAAGTAAATTCTCAAGTTTGTCAAACTCGTTATTTATTGTTTCTACATCTCCCATCTCCGCTGACTCAATTTCTCTCATTTTGTTCTCTATGTTGTTACTTCTGAAAATTCTTTTTGTAAAAACACTCTCTTTAATTTCGACTGGGTTTTCCATCTCTATGGTTTCTTCTTCCATATTAGGAGCTTTTTGGGGTGCTGCCACCAGGATGGGATTAGAAAAGGCTCAGTGGTTGTTTGAACTGGGGCGCTCCCTGGAATGTGTGGCTAAAAAATGCTACAACACCTTTGATATATTAAAATATGTAGAAAAATAAAAAATTGTGTTTTGTGGTGTAAAAGAGTATAAAAATATATACTGGCCCTTTTGATGATTTTTGGTTGCTGCTTGACCTTGAAGAAGGGAACCCCGTGTCCTTCTTAACGTGGCAATGGGAGTGTGAAGACGGTCAGCGCAAAACTCATGGACCTCACGATGTTGATGGAACAGGATGAAGTTGAATAAAAATGGAATAAAACACAGTATTAGTGTCACATATGTGGGGGGTGGGGGGGGTGGGGGGGGGTGGGGGGGAATGGAGGAAGGGGTGATGGTGGAATTCCACTAAATAAACAATAAATGAAACATAAACATATAGTTTCAGTGACTCACACGGGCTTGTGTGAGACTTCGCCCTCAACGCAGACTGTAGTGGGTAAATGCAGACTCCTATGGTGGAGTCCCAATAAACATAAAACTCACACGGCCTAATGTGAGTTCTTGCCCTCAGAGGGTGATGTCAGCCTGTATAGGTGGTGTGAAGTCGTCTCAGCAAAATATCCCCCAATAGGTATAGTGTGTGAGTGTCTCCTCTCCCCGTTGGCCAAAAGACCAAGAAAATGTGTGCAAACCAGGGTTAGCAGTATAACAGGTCTTTATTTGGTAACAGTTTGAGACATGAGCATAAACAAGCATACACGTTGAAAAAGCATATAGCAATATAAATATAGCAAGGTGAATAAACAAAAAAACAAAAAGCACACTCACACTGAATTGTAACTTCTTTTGCCCAGCGTCGGCCGCGTGGTTTGATCCCGCAAGATCTCCTCCTCCGTTGTTGCTCTCACTGGCGCGTCCGGCAGTGGAACCGGAAGAGAGGATCTATACCGGATGTCCTGCGGTCGGCTGGGTCCCTCTCTCAATGAGCTCCGGCAGGGAACAACGCGTTTCGCAGTAAGCTTCGTCAGGTTCCTGCCGGATGCTCATTGTGTGCAGTCTATATAGGCGCCCCGATTTAATTAATTAGTAAAACACCTGGCTTTCATTAAAAGTTGTCCACTTCCAATAGACTAATGTAATGTCAATGTAAATCGAACCGATCATAGCCCTTGGATACAGGGACAATATACTTGTTATTGTAAACATTTCTCTAGTGTCAATATATTAAAATCAAACATTGTTTTAATAAATATTTTAAAATGTTTAAAAAACGTTTTAAAAAACAAACATCAATTCGCAGTGTGAAACATTATATTGTGGTGAGTATCATCAATAATCTTAAGCCTATGGACCTTTGCGGGCTCACACAGCCTATAATAGTGGTTCTATGCCAGAGAGCTGTATCACTTAAACCATTATGCTGTCAGTGAACTTTTCTCCATTTGTTGTACAATGGTGCCATCATGTGGCTGAGTTTGGAAACTACATAGACATAGTTCTTCTCTCATGGTGACTCATGTTAGTAACAGAATGCTATTGGGATGTGGGCAGTGTAATAACCCAAATATATTAGAGATCTAAAAAATTCTAAAAAATATTACAGATTTTTAGGGAACTTGAACATTAATAGCTGTTTGGACAAAAATAGATTAAACTTCAATACAGTTTGTAAAGGTGATCTTGTACAATGGTGCCATAATTTGGCTTAGTTTGGAAATTACAAAGACATAGTTATTCCCTAATGGTGACTAATGTTAGTAACAGGATGCTGTAGGACTGTGGGCACTGTAGCCACCCAAATTTATACACATTTAGACAAATATAAAACAATTCTAAAATAACTAGAAAAACTAAAAAATATAGATTTTAGGGAACTCGAACATTAATAACTAGTTGGACAAAAATAGATATTATTTCAATACAATTTATAAAAATGATATTGTTCATTAGTTGCCACGGTGGTATGCGTCAATTTGGTCTTCAAGGACTGGTTCGTGGTGGATTCATATTTAAGACGTGAACTCCTATTCAAAATTGTAGGGGAAAAAAATGGGATTTGGGGATTGAAAACGGATCAGTGTGTGTTTAAAGGAAAGCTGCAATGTCTATCTCTACATTGAGGCCTATGGGGGCCAAGCTTTTCAATTTATAAATCCAAAAAGTTTATTTTCTTGATAAAGTTGTCAGTCTGTCTCCACCCCTCCAATGTGGTGGGACTACCTCAATGCCCCTAAATTCAAGGCCAGATGGATCTCCTTGGTGGTGTAGTGCAAAATGTTTTGATACACTATGTGTCATAAGTTTCCGCCTAATGTTCCCTAGGTGCTCCATAATGCGTACCCGTAATGGTCGGCTGGTACGCCCTACATACTGGAGTCCACAGGGGCAATTTAGTAGATAGACTACGAATTCAGATTTACAGTTGATGAAATTTGAAATTTTGAACTGTTCTCCTGTTGCTTTAGAGCTAAACTGAATTTTCTCTTTTGTTCCCTGTTTGCAGGCTTTACAGGTGTTACATCTGTGGAAACCTTTTACTTTCTGTAACCAATTTAAGTCCTGGCCTGTTGTCCTACTTTCTGGCCGGAAGAGGCTTGGTGCTAACCTCCTTTTAATATTATCCGCCCTCTTATAGATAACCTTGGGTTTCTCTGGGAGGTATTCTTTCAAGGTGGGGTCTCCCTGTAGCAGATGCCAGTGTTTATTCAGGATCTTTTGTATGCTCCCTGCATCTTGGCTATATTGTGTTAGGAAAGCAATATTAAACTCCTCTCTAGGTTTTGGTGGATTGGTTTTTAAAATGTCGCTGCGTTTAAGCTTCCCTACATCTATTATTGCTGTATCCATTTTTTCATTATCATAATTCTTTGCAATGAATCGGTTCTTCAGAATATTGGATTGTTCCCTATAAACATGATCATCGCTAAAGTTTCTCCTGATTCTGCGAAACTGACCTGGGGGTATGTTTTTCAGCCATTTCTTATGGTGGCAGCTAGTGTTAAGCAGGTAATTATTGCAGTCAACTGTTTTGAAGAAAGTTTTAGTCTTCAGTCTATTATCTTCTATGTAAATTGTTAGATCTAAAAAGTCTACCGAATTATTCCCTATGCATGTTGTGAAAGCTAGGTTCCTCTCATTATTGTTAATGTAATTCAGAAAGTGATTTAAGGTTTCATTGTTGCCTCTCCAGATAAAAAACACATCATCGATGTATCTCCGCCATAGCACAAGATCCGCACTGAATTCATGTTCCGACCAGATGGTATCGGTCTCCCAACTGTCCATGAACAAGTTGGCATAACTCGGTGCGAATTTTGAACCCATGGCTGTTCCGCACTTTTGTAAAAAATATGTTCCATCAAAATTAAAAAGGTTGTGTTTAAGAATAAAATTAATACTTTCTAAAATAAAGCGTCTTTGTTCTATGTGAACGGTGGCATCATTTATTAGCGTCCGTTCGATGGCTTTAATTCCATCATCATGTTTTATGGACGTGTATAATGAAGTCACATCGCAGGTGCGCATTTTATAGCCTTCTTGCCAATCTATCTGTTCTAATATATTTAGAATTTGCGTGGTGTCTCTGAGATAGGACCGCATCTCCGCAACATATGGCTGCAGAAATAGATCTATGTACTCCGACAGTCGAGACGTGAGCGAGCCTATCCCAGAGATAATGGGTCTACCTGGTGGTGCTTTAATGTCCTTATGGATTTTGGGCAGAAAATAGAATATTGGCATAACCGGGAATTTCACATTTAGATAATCATATTCTTTTTCATTCAGGACTCCTGTTGAGCTGCCCCTGTCTAGCAGAGTTTGGAATTCTACACAGAATTCTCTGTGGGGATTAGTCTTCAGACGTGCATAGGTGATGTCATCCGACAGTATCCTCTCTGCTTCACCCTTGTAGTATTCCGTGTCCATAATGACTACCCCCCCCCCCCTTTATCTGCTTGTTTGAATGTAATAGCCTTTTCTTTCTCTAAGTTTTGCAATGCGATTTTTTCTTTCAAGGTTAGATTGTTCTTAGTTATCTTAGTAGCACCAGAGGTTAGTCTATCAAAGTCCTCCTGGATTTTCTGATGGAAGACTTCTAAGTTATGGCCTTTCGCCCAGCTTGGATAGAATTTGGATTTATTTTTTAGGTTTGAATGCTTGAACTCATCCATCTCTATATTCGCGTTAGCATTATTGTTCACTACCTCCCTTGTTTGTGCATCTTTTGAAATAAAGAATTTTTTAAGGGTTAACTGTCTAATGTATTTGTGCGCGTCTATATACAGATTGAAACTGTTCGCCTTGGCAACTGGTGCGAAGTTCAGCCCCTTTTTTATTAGGTTACATTCATCTACATTTAATTCTTTTTTGCTCAGATTAAATATATTGTTCAAATCGCTGCTCTTTTTCTGTGTCCTTCTTCCTCCCCGCTTTCCTCGTGGGGCCTTTTTCTGAGTTTTGTGTTTGGGGTTTCTTTTTCTTTCTGGTTTTCTAACACTAGGAAGCGATTCTGAGTAACTAGGGGTGGTGCTTTGAGTGATTGGGCCTGTTCTAAAAAATGGAACAGAAGAAAAGGTGGGGGAGCACAATGTGAGGAGGATGTAGTATCTTTCACTGACGGTCAATGCGGTGTTTTAGACTCTATTGATCCCTCATAGAAAGAAAAACTCCTTGAATAGGGAGTTTATATATTGTATGTAATCACAGGGTGTAGATGGAATAATAAATAAACTTACACGGCCTTGTGTAAGTTGTATCCCATCAAGGTTTCTTTGACTTCTTTCCGCGTCTTGCTTCTGAGTGGTAGTACTGCTTTCTTACTGGTCCTCTTTTCTCCTTTGGGTCGGTGGATTCTTGACTGTAATTCGCCTCTCGTGCGGATGTAAGTGTAAACAAAAAAGGCAATTAGGCGCATACATACACAAGTTTGCTGCGGTATGGGGGTGGAACAATATGATGTTGCAAGTATCAAATATTGATGGATAATAACCCACTCACAAGGCAAAGGAGAAAAGAGGACCAGTAAGAAAGCAGTACTACCACTCAGAAGCAAGACGCGGAAAGAAGTCAAAGAAACCTTGATGGGATACAACTTACACAAGGCCGTGTAAGTTTATTTATTATTCCATCTACACCCTGTGATTACATACAATATATAAACTCCCTATTCAAGGAGTTTTTCTTTCTATGAGGGATCAATAGAGTCTAAAACACCGCATTGACCGTCAGTGAAAGATACTACATCCTCCTCACATTGTGCTCCCCCACCTTTTCTTCTGTTCCATTTATACCAAGGGTCCAGGATAGACCCCAGTGGGGTATTTTGAGTCACACGAGGACTTTCCAAGAGAACTCCAGTTAAGGTTGTATTACCCCCTGTTCAATCTTTTAATACACATCCATCAATCAAGTGACGGTTAGAGCAAGCGCCCGAGTAAAACAATACAACTGTTCTAAAAAATGCCCTGCGTGTGGTCGGGGTGATCTTTGCTCTCTCACATGACTCTGTTCTCTATCCTGTCTTTCTCTATATGTGGTCCTCTGTTCCCTATGGGGGGATTTGTGTTCTCTTCCTTGGCTATGTTCCCTATGATGTTTACGGGGTGACCGGTAGTGTCTCCTTTGACTCTCTTCTCTCTCATAACGTCTCTCTCTATATTCCCGATTTGACCCATGATATTTATAAGGTGATCTACGATCCCTATCCCTGCTACGTTCTCTCTCATACCTGTTATCTCTACGTTCTAGTGGTGATCTAGCTCTGTAGTTGTATGCGGGTGGCATGGCTCTATGATGGCTTTCCTGATAATCTTTGGAATAGTACTTGTGTCTCTGCCAGTTTTCCTCCCGGTCTCTATCTTGTTTATTTGCCTCTTCCCTTTTGTGACTGACTGCGTCCTCGGTACTGTGAGTTTTTATTTCTTTATTCTCTCCAGGAGTTTCTAGATCACCAACTTCCCGCCCTCTTGGTGGTATGTGTCTAGCCTCTGTATTGAATGATACATTTTTAGTGTTATCAAATTTGGAATAGGTCCTATGTTTGTCTATTTTGGTTGGATAGCTCGATATGTTGGTTCTTAAAGTTTTGTTGCTATCTTCTCTACTCCTATATTCAAACATTTTCCTATCCTTTGGGGTGGTAGGTGGGACTAGTGTGACCCTTTGCCATTTGGGGTTGGACCCTACTAAGTAGTCTTCCTCATCTCGTCTAAATTTCTTATTTTTAGACTCTATCAGATTTCTTTCTATAGCATCTATTTCATCAGCTAGTTTTTGGTCTCTATTTAGGAAGGTGGGGTTGTCTGTGGAAATTTCTAATCTCTTCTGAATTAAAGTAACTTCTCGATCAATTTCTATCAAGGTCTTTGTATGATGTTTAATGATTAGTTTCATTAGACTGAATGAACACGCATCCATAGTTTCTTCCCATTGGACATTATATTCTATGTCTGCTAATTCAAAGGAGGATTTTTTATCAAATCGTAAACCCCTAGGTATACGTTTGATGTCTAAGTATTTCTCTAAATAGACTTTATCCCAGACCTTTTTGGTCTCTTTCTTAAGTAAATTCTCAAGTTTGTCAAACTCGTTATTTATTGTTTCTACATCTCCCATCTCCGCTGACTCAATTTCTCTCATTTTGTTCTCTATGTTGTTACTTCTGAAAATTCTTTTTGTAAAAACACTCTCTTTAATTTCGACTGGGTTTTCCATCTCTATGGTTTCTTCTTCCATATTAGGAGCTTTTTGGGGTGCTGCCACCAGGATGGGATTAGAAAAGGCTCAGTGGTTGTTTGAACTGGGGCGCTCCCTGGAATGTGTGGCTAAAAAATGCTACAACACCTTTGATATATTAAAATATGTAGAAAAATAAAAAATTGTGTTTTGTGGTGTAAAAGAGTATAAAAATATATACTGGCCCTTTTGATGATTTTTGGTTGCTGCTTGACCTTGAAGAAGGGAACCCCGTGTCCTTCTTAACGTGGCAATGGGAGTGTGAAGACGGTCAGCGCAAAACTCATGGACCTCACGATGTTGATGGAACAGGATGAAGTTGAATAAAAATGGAATAAAACACAGTATTAGTGTCACATATGTGGGGGGTGGGGGGGGTGGGGGGGGGGTGGGGGGGAATGGAGGAAGGGGTGATGGTGGAATTCCACTAAATAAACAATAAATGAAACATAAACATATAGTTTCAGTGACTCACACGGGCTTGTGTGAGACTTCGCCCTCAACGCAGACTGTAGTGGGTAAATGCAGACTCCTATGGTGGAGTCCCAATAAACATAAAACTCACACGGCCTAATGTGAGTTCTTGCCCTCAGAGGGTGATGTCAGCCTGTATAGGTGGTGTGAAGTCGTCTCAGCAAAATATCCCCCAATAGGTATAGTGTGTGAGTGTCTCCTCTCCCCGTTGGCCAAAAGACCAAGAAAATGTGTGCAAACCAGGGTTAGCAGTATAACAGGTCTTTATTTGGTAACAGTTTGAGACATGAGCATAAACAAGCATACACGTTGAAAAAGCATATAGCAATATAAATATAGCAAGGTGAATAAACAAAAAAACAAAAAGCACACTCACACTGAATTGTAACTTCTTTTGCCCAGCGTCGGCCGCGTGGTTTGATCCCGCAAGATCTCCTCCTCCGTTGTTGCTCTCACTGGCGCGTCCGGCAGTGGAACCGGAAGAGAGGATCTATACCGGATGTCCTGCGGTCGGCTGGGTCCCTCTCTCAATGAGCTCCGGCAGGGAACAACGCGTTTCGCAGTAAGCTTCGTCAGGTTCCTGCCGGATGCTCATTGTGTGCAGTCTATATAGGCGCCCCGATTTAATTAATTAGTAAAACACCTGGCTTTCATTAAAAGTTGTCCACTTCCAATAGACTAATGTAATGTCAATGTAAATCGAACCGATCATAGCCCTTGGATACAGGGACAATATACTTGTTATTGTAAACATTTCTCTAGTGTCAATATATTAAAATCAAACATTGTTTTAATAAATATTTTAAAATGTTTAAAAAACGTTTTAAAAAACAAACATCAATTCGCAGTGTGAAACATTATATTGTGGTGAGTATCATCAATAATCTTAAGCCTATGGACCTTTGCGGGCTCACACAGCCTATAATAGTGGTTCTATGCCAGAGAGCTGTATCACTTAAACCATTATGCTGTCAGTGAACTTTTCTCCATTTGTTGTACAATGGTGCCATCATGTGGCTGAGTTTGGAAACTACATAGACATAGTTCTTCTCTCATGGTGACTCATGTTAGTAACAGAATGCTATTGGGATGTGGGCAGTGTAATAACCCAAATATATTAGAGATCTAAAAAATATTACAGATTTTTAGGGAACTTGAACATTAATAGCTGTTTGGACAAAAATAGATTAAACTTCAATACAGTTTGTAAAGGTGATCTTGTACAATGGTGCCATAATTTGGCTTAGTTTGGAAATTACAAAGACATAGTTATTCCCTAATGGTGACTAATGTTAGTAACAGGATGCTGTAGGACTGTGGCCACTGTAGCCACCCAAATTCATACACATTTAGACAAATATAAAACAATTCTAAAATAACTAGAAAAACTAAAAAATATAGATTTTAGGGAACTCGAACATTAATAACTAGTTGGACAAAAATAGATATTATTTCAATACAATTTATAAAAATGATATTGTTCATTAGTTGCCACGGTGGTATGCGTCAATTTGGTCTTCAAGGACTGGTTCGTGGTGGATTCATATTTAAGACGTGAACTCCTATTCAAAATTGTAGGGGAAAAAAATGGGATTTGGGGATTGAAAACGGATCAGTGTGTGTTTAAAGGAAAGCTGCAATGTCTATCTCTACATTGAGGCCTATGGGGGCCAAGCTTTTCAATTTATAAATCCAAAAAGTTTATTTTCTTGATAAAGTTGTCAGTCTGTCTCCACCCCTCCAATGTGGTGGGACTACCTCAATGCCCCTAAATTCAAGGCCAGATGGATCTCCTTGGTGGTGTAGTGCAAAATGTTTTGATACACTATGTGTCATAAGTTTCCGTCTAATGTTCCCTAGGTGCTCCAGAATGCGTACCCGTAATGGTCGGCTGGTACGCCCTACATACTGGAGTCCACAGGGGCAATTTAGTAGATAGACTACGAATTCAGATTTACAGTTGATGAAATTTGAAATTTTGAACTGTTCTCCTGTTGCTTTAGAGCTAAACTGAATTTTCTCTTTTGTTCCCTGTTTGCAGGCTTTACAGGTGTTACATCTGTGGAAACCTTTTACTTTCTGTAACCAATTTAAGTCCTGGCCTGTTGTCCTACTTTCTGGCCGGAAGAGGCTTGGTGCTAACCTCCTTTTAATATTATCCGCCCTCTTATAGATAACCTTGGGTTTCTCTGGGAGGTATTCTTTCAAGGTGGGGTCTCCCTGTAGCAGATGCCAGTGTTTATTCAGGATCTTTTGTATGCTCCCTGCATCTTGGCTATATTGTGTTAGGAAAGCAATATTAAACTCCTCTCTAGGTTTTGGTGGATTGGTTTTTAAAATGTCGCTGCGTTTGGGGGCGTGTCTATGACGTCACACAGGACGGTCGGCTGAAGGAAGAGCTCCAGAGACCCTTCCGACTAAACTCTAATTTGCAGGAGTTTTAGCCCACTAAAAAACTTCCCAAATCTCACAAATAAGTTCCTAAACCTGTCAAGATGACATCTAAGGGGAAAAACCCCTCAACCCAGGGAGTGGGTAACTTCTTTACGCCCGCAAAGCGGCCCGCTGAGGCGGGAAGTAAGAAGCAAGATGGCCCCCAGACCCCAGGCCAGCGAGGCAAACAAGGCCCCCAGGACCCATCAAGCCCCCCTGAGACCACCCTACCCGTGGACGGAGGCATAACTAAGGACTACCTGGAGGGGCTACTCACCAAGCTCCAGCGTTCCCTACAAGCAAACATAAAAGAGGCTGTGGCAGAAATCAGACAGGACATCCATGGTCTGCAGGAGCGAGCTACCACACTGGAGACTAGGCTAGATGAGGCCTTACACCACCAATCCGAAGCAGACGACGAAATAATACGCCTGGGTCACGAGATAAATGCCTTAAAAGACGGACAGGAAGACCAGGAGAATAGGGATCGCCGCCAGAACTTGCGCATCCGCGGCATCCCTGAGGCAGTATTACCCTCACACCTGCGGGACTACCTGTCTGATTTTTTCCTCCTCCTATGCCCTGAGCTTGAACCGCGGGATCTGGAGATGGATAGGGCGCATAGGGCCCTGGGTCCCCGCTCTGAGGACCCCAACCGCCGACGGGACGCGATCGTGCGCCTACACAGCTACTCAGCTAAAGAAAAGCTGCTTACGGCTAGCAGAGGGAAGAACACGATCGCGTTCCGAGGCGAGCAACTGCAGGTCTACACTGACCTGTCCAAGCGGACCGTGGACCGCCGCAAAGCCCTTCGCCCTCTGACTCTGCTCCTACGTGAGAAGGGAATAACCTACAAATGGGGGTTCCCCTTCAAACTGGTGGTCTCCTATAAGGGCAAATTCCTCATGCTGCGCCACCCCGAGGATATGGAGCACGTTGCCAAAGCCCTGGGACTCCCGCTAGAGCCCTTCCAGACGGAACACCTACCGGAGGGTCAGCCACGTGCAAGAGGGGACGTCCCTGTTCGAACATCGGAGAGGATCGCGGGACAAAGACAGTCCCGGGAAAGATAAGGATTTACCCAGCACAAAACACAACCCACACCTGCGGAACCCCCAACCACACAATAAAATAACAAATGAAAACAGCACCTAAAGGAAAAATTTGGCCCCCCAAAATGGCGACGGGAGCATCCATACCTCCACACGTGGCCACCCCTCTATCCAGAGATTGCTGAGGACGGTGTCCGGGCGCAGGTCCGGTGCCAATCCCCAACCACCTCAAGAATATCGCAGAGATTGCGGGACCCCGAAAAGCCGATTCTGCTACCTTACAGAGGTCCAGAGCTCCCGACCAGCTGAAAAGTGCCTCAAACTCCACGGATCCCTTAAGATGGCGACGGGTGAGCCCATTCCTCCCCACGTGGATCTCCCTCGCCCTGCGGCTGCCTGGCTGTCTCCTCAAGATGGCGTCGGGGGAGGACTCAAACCAACAAGACGCTCCCCGCTGCCCCAGACGAGCACCAGCTGACGTCATCGGAGGGTGCGACAGGTTCCCGCCCGCGACGAGGGATTCACTGGAGCGGGTCTACGGTTGCCCGCGAGGATCAGCAGACTCCAACCAATGCCTACATTCCGGTCACCCCTTTCCTTCCCCGCCCACGCCTGACTCCTGGTTCCCGATTCCGGATCCCCCAGCTCTCTCTCCCCCCGCCTCCCCCTGCCCGTGACTGCCCTACCCCTACCCCCCCCCTACCCCGCCCCCCCCCCAAGGCAAGAACCCGGACTGCACAAACCTGAGCAGATATCCAGCAGATGATCATTAGAAGACCGGGTTGGTACAGCTGAAGCACCTCAATGCACCCACCTTTGAGAGACTCACCCCCACAGCACATTAACCTGGATGTGGCCCCTACCTCCCCCCCCTCCCCCACCCCTCCCCGCCCCCCTTTCCTCACCCCCCCTCCCTCCCCCTCTCCTCCTCCCCCCCCCCGCCCCCCTTTCCTCACCCCCCCCTCCCTCCCCCTCTCCTCCCCCCCCCCGCCCTCCCCTCCTTTTTCCTCCCCCCCCCGCCCTCTCCCCCTACCCCTCCTCCCCTCTCCCCCTACCCCCCCTATCACTACCTCCCCCCCCCTCCCTCCCTTCCTGCAGGTACATACCGCCCCCTACAGCTGCCTTACCTACACAGATGGGGAGCACCCTGTTACCTGTGGTAAACTACCCTGGAACTCACCTGCTCTGCAGAACTTCAAGGGGGGATAACTCTCTCTCCCCCAAAAATGTATAGGAACATATATATGTCTAATTAGGCTAACTTCGAATTCGCCTGGTTTGCCGGATATGCGGTATAGCGCATGAAATGTACCTAGTGCAGAATATGAACACGAAAAGTCCCTTCAACCCCCCCACCCACCCCATCCCCTCCCTCCCCATCCCCTACCCTACCCCCCCGTACCCACCACTCCTTCCTCACAGCCGCCCCCCCCCTTTTCCCCCAGCCCCCCCCTCCCCTCTCCACCTCCACTCCCCCCCCCCTACCCCCCCATACCCACCACTCCTTCCTCCCAGCCCTCCCCCCTCTCCCCCTCCCCTCCCCCCCAGCCCCCCCCTCCCCCCGCCCCCCTCCCCCATAGCCCCCCCCCAACCCCCTCCCCCATAGCCCCCCCCTTTTTTTTTTTTCCCCCAGCCCCCCGTCTCCCCCCCCTAGCCCCTCCCCCCCCCTAGCCCCTCCCCCCCTTCCCCCCAGCCCCGCCCCCCTCCCCCCCCAGCCCCCCCCCTTTCCTCACCTCCTTCCCCCCCGTCCCCCTTACCTTCCCCCCCTCCCTCCCCCTTTTCCTCCTCCCCCCTTACATCCCCTCCCCCCCTTCTCATCCCATACCCCCTCCCTCACTACCTCCCCTCTTCCCCTCCCCCCCCCTTCCCTCCCGGCGCATACCCACCCCCTCCCCCCCCCCTCTACGAAAGCTGCCCCACCTACACAGGCGTGGAGCACCCCTTTGCTCAACCACCCTGGACCTTCCCTGCTCAACAGGAGTCAAAGAGATAATAGTTTCCTCTCCGAAATGTACGGGATTATGTAAATGTCTAACTAGACTAACACTGCACACGCTATGTTTGTTTGATATACGGTTTATTGCATGAAATGTTTCTGTTGCAGAATATCTATGTGAAAAGCTTCTACACCTTCCCCACCCCCTACCCCACCCCCCCTTGCCCCCCCATACCTACTCCCCCCAACCCCCTCCCCCTTCCACTCCCCTCCTCTGCCTCCCCACCCCCCCCCCCAGCCCCACCACCCCCCCCCAGCACCCCCCCCTCCCTCTTCCCAGCCCACTCCCCTCCCTTCCTCTCCCCAGCCCACCTCCCTATCCCTATAATTAACTTCCCCCCCCCCCTCTCCTTCCCCGCCCAAGGCTCACCTCCCTGTCGAGAAACACTTGATTCTCACCACTCCAAGGAAGCCCAAGAGCAAGCTGCTTTAGCTCAATACTGTATATAACCAAACTGTCTAGATCTGTAAATATACTGTTCGCCTACTAAGAGGTATAATGTCTATGATGGAAAATAAGCAGGATAAATGCCCGAACTGTCCTCCCCCCCTCCTTTTTTTTTTCTCTTCTCATCCCTGACCTTCCCCCCCCAACCCCCTCTCCCCCCACGTCCCACTCCCCTTCACCCCCCCCTCCTCCCATCCTTCCTCCATCCCTCCCCCCCTCCGCCCCCCTTCTTTTCTCCCCAAAGGAACACTCCCCGGAGGAGACACGCCCGAACCTCACCGCCCCAGGAGTGCCCAAGAGATCACAGGTTCATTCCCACCCTGTACACACCTAACCAATCTGGTAACGTACACATAATATTCACCTGATATGCAGCGTAGAGGTTGGATGCACACTATGCGGATTCTACCCATGAACTGACCCTTTTCCCGCCTACCCCTGAACCCTCCCCCCCCACCCATTCACTCCCCTCCCCTACCGCCCACCCTCAGTATGGGGCCACCCAGCGCTTACCCCCTCCCCCCCCCTCCTCCAATCCTCCACAAAGCACACGCAGGAAAATAGTCCAACCACCTGGGACACACATGAGTCAGATGAGTCGGCGGTAACTCCCAATAGCTAAGGGTCTCTCCTCGGCCCACCTTCACTGGAGACTGTCGTCGGACCCGCCCCCTAGGGTCTTATACCACCCTAACCGGCCTGTAAGTCAGACCGGTTTCAAACTTTCCAGACCCCAATAGGGTCTACCTTCCTTCCTTCTTACCCCCGCTGACCCTATCCCAGCGGATCCTCTCCCACCCTACCTCCCGCCCCATTTGGCTGTTCAGCTATCACTGCAACTCAGAGTTTACGCACAGCAAACGCTAATACCAACTAGAATGTCCCACCAAAAAGATCTAAGGTTTGTTTCCCTAAACGTCAAGGGCCTCCACAATAACAAAAAAAGACGCCTGGCCCTACAGGAAATTAAGAGGTTGGGGGGCGATGTTGTTTTCCTCCAGGAGACACACTTCACGTCTCAGGAACCGCCCAAAACATTCCAGCATGCGTATCCGTTGAGCTACTTCTCTTCATACAGTAGTAAACGCAGAGGGGTTGCCATTCTGATTCGTCAGGGTACCCCATTTAATCTAACTAAAATCCAGGCAGATCCAGAGGGAAGATTTATTGTGGTCTACGGTTCTCTCTCAGGCTCGGCAATCGCCCTTATTAACCTATATGCCCCAAACGAGAACCAGACAGATTTCTTAAAAACAGTTCTGGATGAAATTGACCCCCAATACTTATCTTCGCTACTAATTGCAGGCGATCTAAACATGGCTCTCAACCCCAAAGAAGATAAATCGAGCCTCCCAGGGCGACAACACTCCACCCAGTCACAAAGACTGGGGAAAAAATTTAAGGACATTATGGGGGACTTCTCACTTTTGGACATATGGAGAACACAGCATCAGGGGCAAAGGGATTATACCTTTTACTCGGCCCCTCACCAGACATATTCCCGTATAGACTATTTCCTTGCTACCAAGAACATCCTAGAAGCCGCCTTAGACACCGATATTGGCCCAATTACGTGGTCAGATCACGCTCCTATCACCATGACCCTGTCCATTCCATTCGTGAAAACAACCTCATATTGCTGGAGACTTAACGACTCCTTACTGAATCACTCGGAGACAGTACGGGAGCTCAAAAAATCCCTTAAGGAATATTTCCGGATAAATATAGGCACTGTCGCCTCTCCAGCAAACCTGTGGGAAGCCCATAAGGCGACAATCAGAGGACATTTCATCTCGATTGCCTCCCATCGGAAAAAAACTAAACTTAAACAAACCAAAGAGCTAACAGACAAAATAATCAGCCTAGAACAACAACACAAAAATAACCCCTCCCGGAAAATTTATAAACAGTTGACTTCCGCCAGAAGCGACTTAAGAATAATTCAAATGGACAATGTTGAGAAAGCTCTTAAATGGACGGGTCAGAGGTATTATGATAAAGGGAACAAGGCCGACAGACTTCTTGCTAGCAAGCTGAGAGGCATACAAAAAAGATCTCAAATAACGGCGATCCGGAATAGTGCTGGTGAGCTTCTATATAACGAAAAAAAAATTGCAGAGGAATTTACTAAATTTTATTCTAAATTATACAACCTAAGGGCTCACTCTGCTAGCCCAGACCCGAAGGAGCTATCGGCTGCCATTGACTATCTAGCTGAATGCGACCTCCCCTCACTAACAGGGGAGGAAAACCTTCTCCTGAACGCCACAATAACGGCGGAAGAATTAGAAAGGGCCGTTAAGGCCTCCAAAATCTCTAAAGCACCGGGCCCTGATGGTTTCACGAATGCCTATTACAAGAAGTTCCTCCCCATCCTGTCCACCCACCTACTACAATTGTTCAACTCATTTTTAGAAGGATGTCCTATCCCATCCTCGATGTCGTCCGCCAATCTGGCTATAATTCTCAAAGAAGGGAAGGACCCCACACAATGCGGTAGCTATAGACCAATCTCACTGTTGAACAACGATCTAAAACTATACAGTAAAATACTGGCGAACAGACTTAATCCAATCCTCCCGAGACTAGTACACATGGACCAGGTCGGGTTTGTCCTGGGCCGCCAGGCCTCAGACAATACCCGTAAAATCATTAACTTAGTTGACCATGCCCACCTTACAGACTCACAAGCTATGTTACTAAGCTTAGACGCAGAGAAGGCTTTTGACAGAATTGACTGGCTGTTCCTAGACCAAACATTAAAAAAATTCGGATTCAGGGACTCCTTCCTTATGGGTGTCCAAGCGCTCTACCAAAATCCATCCGCCTCAGTTAAACTATCTGGCGGAGGACCGGCACAAATCCACATTAGAAATGGTACCCGACAGGGTTGCCCCCTCTCCCCTCTCCTTTTCGCTCTCACGATTGAACCTCTGGCGTCTAAAATAAAACAAAATCCGAACATCCAAGGTATCCCCATTGCCACTGAACAATACAACATTTCCCTATTCGCTGACGACATTATCCTGACCTTGACCAAACCCCTAACTTCCCTCCCCAACCTCCAGATGGAACTGACGGAGTTTGGAAAGGTTTCAGGGTATAAAATAAACAGCGACAAATCAGAGGCCCTAAATCTTAGTCTCCCCGACCCCGTAGTCAAACTTCTTAAACTAAATTTTAGCTACCGAGGGTGTCCCTCATGCATTAAATATCTGGGAATTAATGTATCTAGACACTATCGGGACCTATATAGGGATAATTACCCGAAACTATGGGACCAGATCAAAAAAGATCTAGATCGGTGGGAAGGTTATCAGATCTCATGGATCGGGAGGATGATCTCTACCAAAATGAATATACTCCCAAGAATGCTTTACCTATTCCAGACCCTCCCAATCCAGGTCCCGGCCGCCGATCTAAAATTTATACAGAATAGACTACTCCACTTCATTTGGCAGGGCAAGAGACCCAGAGTCGCCAGATCAGTCCTGATGACCACTAGATCCAGAGGAGGGTTGGGGGTACCTGATCTATATAAATACTATCTAGCCGCTCAGCTCAGGCGGGTAGTAATGTGGAACTCAGACCCGACCCGATGTTGCTGGGTGGGAATGGAAACTCGATGTGCCAAATTGCCTTCTCTGCAAGCCTGCCTCTGGAGCCTGAACAGAGGTGATGGTCATTTACACAACCTGAAACTACAGGCCTCACGTTTCACGTGGGACACCTGGTCCAGATGCAAACATAAATTTAACCTCTCCTCCACAAGCTCACAACTCACCCCCCTCGTTAATAACCCCAAATTCCCCCCAGGATGCGGATCTAAACTGTTCGCCTACTTCCACACACGGGGTATAGAGGCGATTGCCGACGTACTGAGCCTAGGGAAGCTCCTGAGCTACCAAGAAAAAAATCACAGAATTGGACACCTTTAAATACCTACAAATTAGAAACTTTGTCAGAGCTACATGCCCTCATCCAGAATACCCCACTCTCACTACGTTTGAGCTCCTGTGTGAGGACAAGTCCTACCAGAAGGGACTTATCTCGGACATATACAACATCTTAATGCGCTCAACGTCCCCCACACAGCACGATTACATGCTCAGATGGTCAGCTGATCTAAACGTTAATATTGAAAGAGAGACTTGGGAGGAAATCTGGCAGGCAGCCTCAGAAACTTCCCTTTGCACCACAATCAAGGAAAACATTTATAAGATCATGTTTGGCTGGTATCTTACCCCAGCACGATTAAACCAGATCTACCCTCTGGCATCAGACCAATGTTGGAGAGGCTGTGGTAATAGAGGGGACATGGCCCACATCTGGTGGACCTGTCCAGAAATTGTGAAATACTGGGCCAAGGTCCAAATTCTGATAAAAGAGGTCACCGACCTAGAAGTTCCTATTGAACCACTGACCTTCCTGTTGGCCGCACCTATGTCGAATATTGTTCGACCCACCAGGAAATTAATATCCTTCATTCTCACTGCGGCGAGATGTTGTATTGCGGCCTCCTGGAGGAAAACAACCACTCCAGCGCTAAACACGATTAAGAAAAGAGTTGGGGAAGTGATAACCATGGAGCGACTCACTGCCCACATTAGACAAAAAACTCCGGCCTTTGAGGGTATCTGGGAATCCTGGTTCCAATTTACCAGGGCGCACCAACCAACCCAGGTGGGTCTGAGGCCCACCCCCCCTCCATAAGGGAACACTCAAACGACTCTCATCAGCAAAACTTGAACAGCCAAGTGGGTCGACAAAACCCCTCCCCCCCCATTCCCCACCTCCCCCCCCTCCCTCACACCCCCTCACCACCCACACCACCCCCCCCTCTGCCTCCCCTCTAAGAAGGCACTCCCCTCTTTCTCTGACAACTTCGGTTGCCACTCTTTTACCCCCCCCCAAAAAAAAAAAAGATGTTTTGGAAAATTGTTAGGCTTTGATATCTGTCGAGAATGTTGTATTAACTAACTGCCTAATAAAAACATTTAAAAAAAAAAATAAAAAAAAAAAATGTCGCTACGTTTAAGCTTCCCTACTGCACCGACACACTTTATTCGAGCAAATACCCAGTATGTACCTGGCAGATACCTGGAATGCACCGCTCCTCACCTCTGACAAGCCCCGTTGCGTTTGCCTTCCCAGCCTGGGTTCATGCCTGGCTGACGGGCGGCTGATCTGTTAAATGATAATGATTAGGATTTAATAGGCTGCAATGCTTCGCGTGTCTACCAGATGGCATAAATTCATGAATTGTAATGCAGTATATATATATATACTGTGCAGTATTGCAGCCAGCGGGAATAAAATGCTTCAATCCCTGCATGGAAAATACCTCAATGCACTCGGGCAGAAAACAGTCACAAACCTCAATACACCCGGGTATACCCGAATTCGTGGGACTAGCCGAGCTCGAATAAAGTGTGTCGCCAGTATACATCTATTATTGCTGTATCCATTTTTTCATTATCATAATTCTTTGCAATGAATCGGTTCTTCAGAATATTGGATTGTTCCCTATAAACATGATCATCGCTACAGTTTCTCCTGATTCTGCGAAACTGTCCTGGGGGTATGTTTTTCAGCCATTTCTTATGGTGGCAGCTAGTGTTAAGCAGGTAATTATTGCAGTCAACTGTTTTGAAGAAAGTTTTAGTCTTCAGTCTATTATCTTCTATGTAAATTGTTAGATCTAAAAAGTCTACCGAATTATTCCCTATGCATGTTGTGAAAGCTAGGTTCCTCTCATTATTGTTAATGTAATTCAGAAAGTGATTTAAGGTTTCATTGTTGCCTCTCCAGATAAAAAACACATCATCGATGTATCTCCGCCATAGCACAAGATCCGCACTGAATTCATGTTCCGACCAGATGGTATCGGTCTCCCAACTGTCCATGAACAAGTTGGCATAACTCGGTGCGAATTTTGTACCCATGGCTGTTCCGCACTTTTGTAAAAAATATGTTCCATCAAAATTAAAAAGGTTGTGTTTAAGAATAAAATTAATACTTTCTAAAATAAAGCGTCTTTGTTCTATGTGAACGGTGGCATCATTTATTAGCGTCCGTTCGATGGCTTTAATTCCATCATCATGTTTTATGGACGTGTATAATGAAGTCACATCGCAGGTGCACATTTTATAGCCTTCTTGCCAATCTATCTGTTCTAATATATTTAGAATTTGCGTGGTGTCTCTGAGATAGGACCGCATCTCCGCAACGTATGGCTGCAGAAATAGATCTATGTACTCCGACAGTCGAGACGTGAGCGAGCCTATCCCAGAGATAATGGGTCTACCTGGTGGTGCTTTAATGTCCTTGCGATTTTTTCTTTCAAGGTTAGATTGTTCTTAGTTATCTTAGTAGCACCAGAGGTTAGTCTATCAAAGTCCTCCTGGATTTTCTGATGGAAGACTTCTAAGTTATGGCCTTTCGCCCAGCTTGGATAGAATTTGGATTTATTTTTTAGGTTTGAATGCTTGAACTCATCCATCTCTATATTCGCGTTAGCATTATTGTTCACTACCTCCCTTGTTTGTGCATCTTTTGAAATAAAGAATTTTTTAAGGGTTAACTGACTAATGTATTTGTGCGCGTCTATATACAGATTGAAACTGTTCGCCTTGGCAACTGGTGCGAAGTTCAGCCCCTTTTTAATTAGGTTACATTTTTCTACATTTAATTCTTTTTTGCTCAGATTAAATATATTGTTCAAATCGCTGCTCTTTTTCTGTGTCCTTCTTCCTCCCCGCTTTCCTCGTGGGGCCTTTTTTTGAGTTTTGTGTTTGGGGTTTCTTTTTCTTTCTGGTTTTCTGACACTAGGAAGCGATTCTGAGTAACTAGGGGTGGTGCTTTGAGTGATTGGGCCTGTTCTAAAAAATGCCCTGCGTGTGGTCGGGGTGATCTTTGCTCTCTCACATGACTCTGTTCTCTATCCTGTCTTTCTCTATATGTGGTCCTCTGTTCCCTATGTGGGGATTTGTGTTCTCTTCCTTGGCTATGTTCCCTATGATGTTTACGGGGTGACCGGTAGTGTCTCCTTTGACTCTCTTCTCTCTCATAACGTCTCTCTCTATATTCCCGATTTGACCCATGATATTTATAAGGTGATCTACGATCCCTATCCCTGCTACGTTCTCTCTCATACCTGTTATCTCTACGTTCTAATGGTGATCTAGCTCTGTAGTTGTATGCGGGTGGCTTGGCTCTATGATGGCTTTCCTGATAATCTTTGGAATAGTACTTGTGTCTCTGCCAGTTTTCCTCCCGGTCTCTATTTTGTTTATTTGCCTCTTCCCTTTTGTGACTGACTGTGTCCTCGGTACTGTGAGTTTTTATTTCTTTATTCTCTCCAGGAGTTTCTAGATCACCAACTTCCCGCCCTCTTGGTGGTATGTGTCTAGCCTCTGTATTGAATGATACATTTTTAGTGTTATCAAATTTGGAATAGGTCCTATGTTTGGTACAAACTCCCGCAGAGAAGCCCATCCTGGGTCCGAGGCCACTGGATCACTCAAGGGAGGCCGCCACCCACAGTATTCCCCGAGAACCTGGACTCCTGTCACCCACCCGGTGGAGAGGATAACCCCACCAACCAGAAGGGAGGACCCCATCCAACAGCGGAGAGGTCCAAACACCGAGCCCTGTCGAGAGCTTCCACGGACGACCGAGTTTGCGGACTCAGGAGATGGACTGTTCATATGGCAGAACCCCTGCCACAGCTTGTCTCCGAGGGGACCACAATCCGTGGTTAGTCCCAGCATCTCTGGAGTGGACAAAAGTAAACGCCATGCTGGACTCGGGCTCTGGAAAAACCCTGATCCTAGAGGGCCTAATTCCAAGCAATAGACTATCTTATGACTCTCCTTGGAATATCGAGTGTATCCATGGGGATACAAAGAGATACCCGACGGCGAACGTTACACTGCGTATCCAGGATCAAGAGGCTAGCCTACTAGTGGGAGTTGCTCCCTGGCTACCTGCTCCTGTTCTACTTGGCCGAGACTGGCCCTTGTACCTCGAAACATTGTTGGCCCTTACTCCTACGGAGCCTACTTCTCTGGTAGCGGAGAAGCCCGGAGACTTGTTCCCTTTTTCCCCAGAGATTTTCCCCCGTAGACACCATGTCCCAAAGACACGTAAACAGAGACGTGCGGAAAAAGAGGACTGGTTAAGAAAGGCTGGGACTTTTGGTAACATTAGTCAGCCCAAAGGACTGCAGGTCATGGCCGGGGATGACCAGGTGGGGAACAGATAGATACGGGAGTGTTGCCAGACCTGGATCTTCCTGACTTCCGTCAGAGGCAGAGGGAGGACCCAGCTCTGGCTAGACAATATGAGAAGGTGGTACAGATCAACAACAAGATAATAGATGAACAAGGTGTAAAAGTGTTTCCACATTTTGAACTGTTGAATGACATACTATATCGTGTGAATAAGGTTACACAAACAGGGGAGGTCATTCGACAGATGCTAGTCCCTAAAGGGTTGATTAAAACAGTGTTTACCCTAGCCCATACTCTCCCATGGGGTGGTCATTTGGGCAGAGATAAGACCACGGACCGCATCTCGTCCCGGTTTTACTGGCCAGGCATACATGGTGACATCATGAAACTATGTGAGACATGTCCTGAATGCCAGTTAACTAGCCAAAAAGGACAGAAGCCGGCTCCTTTGGTTCCTCTGCCCTTGGTAGCCGTCCCATTCGAGAGAATTGGGGTAGATCTGGTCGGACCTTTAGAACCCTCTGCGAAGGGACATAAATTTATTGTTGATTATGCCACCAGGTATCCTGAGGCCTTCCCTCTGAGATCAGCCACTGCTAAACAGGTTGCTCACCGGCTGTTAGAACTGTTTTCTAGGGTAGGACTTCCCCAAGTAATGTTAACTGACCAGGGAACAAATTTCATGGCAAAGTTAATGCAGGATGTCCTGAAGTTATTGGAGGCAAAATCCGTCCGGACCTCGGTCTACCATCCTCAGACTGATGGATTGGTAGAGAGGTTTAACCGTACTTTAAAAACTATGCTTAGAAAGTTTGTGGACACTGAAAAGCGAGTTTGGGATGAACTTCTCCCTTTCCTGTTGTTTGCGGTACGAGAAGTTCCCCAATCATCCACAGGCTTCTCCCCATTTGAGCTCCTATATGGACGCCAACCTCGGGGTATTCTCGACCTACTGAAGGAATCCTGGGAGGAGGAGCCCTCCCCCTCCAAGAATACCCTTCAGTATGTCATAGACCTTAGAAACCACATAGACATGATAGGTCGGTTTGCGAAGGAAAACCTCAAATCTGCTCAAGAACGTCAAGAGAGGCAGTACAACCAAAATGCTCGCTTGATGGTCTTCCAACCTGGGGACCAAGTGATGCTACTACTACCGACATCAGAGAGTAAACTCCTTGCGAAGTGGCAGGGTCCTTTCCAAGTTCTCCGCCACACCGGGGAGGTGAACTATGAGATCTCTAAACCAGGGTCCAGGAAGGGTAAACAAATCTACCACGTGAACCTCCTGAAACCCTGGAAAACGATGAGATCGCTGTTCATTCACCCTCGGGAAGGAGAGACGGATTTGGGTCCAAAGCTTCCAAAGGGTAGTACGTACACTGACCATCAGGTTCCCATGGGAGAGCAGTTAACAACGGAACAAAGGTCAGACCTACTTGATGTATGTGACCAGTTCCCAGATGTTTTTTCTGAGCTGCCAGGGCAGACTGATTTAGTGTCCCATAGGATTGAGACAGAACCTGGCGTAAAAGTACGGTCCCGTCCCTATTGATTGCCAGAGGGCCGAAAAGACCTGGTAGAGAGGGAGATAATAGACATGTTGGAATTGGGCGTGATCGATTAGTCCCACAGCGAATGGTGTAGCTCTATCGTGTTGGTCCCTAAACCAGATGGGAAGGTGAGGTTTTGCGTGGATCTGCGAAAGGTAAATGCTGTATCCAGATTTGATGCATATCCAATGCCTAGGGTGGATGAATTGCTTGATTCGCTTGGTAAAGCAGAGTATATCTCCACGCTAGATCTCACGAAAGGATATTGGCAGATACCTCTAGCGGAAGAATCCAAATGCAAAACTGCCTTCGCCACCCCTCTCGGTTTATACCAATTCGTCACTATGCCATTTGGGTTACATGGGGCTCCAGCCACGTTCCAAAGGTTAATGGACAAGGTACTACGACCCCATAGGGCATATGCCGCGGCCTACTTGGATGACATTGTCATCTATAGCAGACACTGGCAGTCTCATATAAAAAGGTTAAGGGCAGTCCTAACGTCCTTAAGAGAAGCAGGGCTCACTGCAAATCCCAAAAAAATGTGCCCTGGGTAAATCCACTACAAAGTACTTGGGCTATGCCGTTGGGGGAGGGATAGTAAGGCCACTAGCTAGCAAGGTGGCCGCCATAAAGGAAGTCCCCACCCCACAGACAAAGACACAGGTCCGCTTCCTTTTGGGGTTAGCAGGGTATTACCGGCGGTTTATCCCCTTAATGACTGTAGCGGTTAATAACCGCTATGGTGATTAAGGGGTTAGGGGACATTACATTGGCTGTTTTTATTCTTGTGTATGTCTTGCAGCATCGGAGGGGGCATGGGCAGGATGAAGATGAGGATGAAGACGGCCTTCATCGTGGGTGCCTGTAAAAGGTAAGTGTAATATATATTGACTTTATTCATTGTAATTTATATGTATTTAAAATGGGCAAATGCAATATTATCCATATATGGATAATAGTAATTTTGCCCATTACTGTACTGTATGTGTTAGGGGGCGGCGGGATGTGTTGTATATTGCTATGTTTATTGGGGGCAATTGGCCCCAATAAACATGTTTTTGTGCCTTAACCCCTTCATTGCCTTAGCGGTTAGCCGCTAAGGTAATGGAGCTGCTTTAATGTATTTTTATTAATAGTGTGCGGGAGCAGGGGGTCCTCTGAGCTGAACCGCATTGATTTCTGCCTCAGAGACCCCCTGCTTCCCGAGTTACAGGCCCCGGTTTGGGGCATCGGAGGCCAGTGTCGCCGCCATCTTTATAGAGCCCACGTCGCATCTTGGATGCTATAAAGATGGCGGCGACGAGGAGCATGGGCGACGGACCAGGGTATGGCAGCATAAGTACATAGCACTGGCCCGCGCTCAACAAAGATTGCATTAAAAATACCCTCAAAACCCACAAAATACTTATAAAACCGCTAGACAGCACTGCATAACCGTATCAGGATGGCCCCGAAAAAGCCAGCGGGTCAAAAAAAGCAAAAGTTGGCCGATGTCAGGGCATAATTTGGAGGCTCGGGCGCGAGGGAGCAAGCAGGAGAAATGGCGCCGGCTTCAAATCCAGACACCGACACGGAGCAAGAGGGGGATGAGGAAGGAATAAACAGTCAATCCCTTCTCCCAGTACGGCGCTGTGATTTTGAAAGACTCTATAATGATTTAAAATCGCTACTGCAGGCCGAAATTAAGGAGGTCAAGCGAGACGTGGTGAAGCTGGGGACCAGAACGGATGAGCTGGAGACTAAAATGGATCTCACCATCAGAGCAGGGAAAAAAATGGAGAAGAAGACAGGCGACTTGCAGAGAGAAATAGACAAATTAAGAGAGTGGCAGGAAGATGCAGAGTACCGTGACAGGCGGAATAACATCAGAATAAGGGGGGTCTCCGAGGAGGTAGGAGACTGTGAAGAGTATACTGCCCGCTGGCTGGAATCCCTGCTGCCGGACTGCAGCAAAGAGGCGCTAGCTATGGACCGCTGCCATAGGGCCCTCCGCTCCCGACCAATTCACAACGAACAGCCGCGGGACATTATTATCCGGCTGCATTTCTACACTACAAGGGAGACAGCCTTACGCCACACAAGGGCCCTGCCTTTCATCGAATTCGAAAACAATAAAATGCTCATTTTTCAAGATTTGTCCCCTGTAACCCTAATGAGACGCCGCAGCCTGCTGCCGGTTACTAAGGTTCTCCACGAGCAAAACGTGCGGTACCGATGGACCTTCCCGTTTGGGTTGCTGGTGGCGCGGAACGGGAAGTCCATCACGATGAAAGAACCTGCAGATGGGCCAGAGTTCCTAACTAAACTGGGCCTGAAGGGTGCCCCGGTAAGGGCAGCGGACGAGGCAGACACACTGGAGCCGGAATGGAGCGGGCTCACCAAAGTCCAAGGGGAGCAAGCGGTGAAGGACTATGACAGCCATAATAATGGCTCACACAAAGTTATAAGTTAGCCAGTTAAGTCCCACGAAAAATGCCTGCCTGTGCATTATGGAGTCTTCCCGTCTGGAAAGGCATAGCAGCGGTAATGCCCCGTGAATAGGGAACATTGGAAGCCCCCGGACGATTTTCGAACACCCCCCCTTCAATCCGCACAGTTCACGGCGGCTCCTGAAAAGAAAGAAACTCACCTTTGATTCCGGCCCTGGAAGGTGAAAGAAGATGGCGGGCAAAATGGCGCTCTTCAAGATCCAGCGTGAAGCACAGAACCAGGAAGAGGTAAAACGGCGGGAGGAGAGAGCGCGCTCCATCCTCCTCGAGGCAGCAGACGATCCAAAATGGCGGCCGCCGGAAACCAGAAGTCGTCATCTACCGGAGCCAAACAGAAAGATGCCATCTTGGTTGGGGCGGCTGACGTCATCAGCAGGCGCGCGCGCACCGACAGGCGTCATCAGGGAGAAGAAAGCCCCATGCAGAAGCCCAGCAAGGCGCCGGTCACAATGAAAATGGCAGAAGGAACGGAGGGGGGGTCTAGCAGGCCAGAGGGTCGGGGTGGGTAGGGAAAGACAGCGGGCCGCCAGAAAAGAATGAGGCAGCTATGCCCAGTAGTTAGGGGGGGTCAGAGAGGAGAAGAGGGGAGGAAGAACAGCGTTAGAGGAGCCACGAAAGAAGGGGCAGAAAGATAAAAGGAGGGGGCCTGGAGAGGGACCGGGGGTAGGGGAGTTAGGAGCACCTAGGTTGGCAGAGAAGAGGGCAGAGAATAGGCACACTGGAAGCGTGCTATAGGGGCAGTTCAAGTCTTACAGAAGCTCAGGTTAGAGCTCATGCAGGCTAGTTAAGGTTACTAAGGTTATGGTTATGGGTTTAAGGGGTTAAAAGGGGTATAGAGAGAACGCGGGCCCGGGGCGGTGAGGGAGCTCCATGCCTCGGGGTCGGCATGTGCTGCGGACGGGGCCAGGGGAGGTAGGTCCCCCTGGATCCTATTAAAGTCCTTTGGGGGTAAAAGGGGGTCGTGGTCTAGAGGCCGCAGGAGTCACCACCCCAAAGGCGCTGGATTGGCTACAGGAGGGGGATGGATGTGCTGTGCAGCGGGAGGGGGGGGGGCAGGCCAGCAGTGGGGAGCATGGCTCAAAACTGCAGGGGGAGGGAGGTTGGAAGCTGGGGGGGAAGAGGGGCTGTTTTAGCAGGGGGGGGGGTCATGGCAGCAGGGGGAGCGGGGACCGGAGCGGCAGTGTGCTGGTGGATGTGCTGTGAGCAGGCACCGGATTGAGGCTGGGGGCGGAGCTGGCCTGCCGGGCTGCTTCTCTTCCTCTCCGGCTGGGAGAGGAGCTGGGAGAGGGCTGGGAGTGAGGCTGGGGGGCGGGGCTGGCCTGCCTGGCAGCCTGCTTCCTCTCCGGCTGGGAGAGGGCTGGGAGTGAGGCTGGGGGGCGGGGCTGGCCTGCCTGGCAGCTTCTCTTCCTCTCCGGCTGGGAGTGAGGCTGGGGGGCGGGGCTGGGAGAGGGCTGGGAGTGAGGCTGGGGGGCGGGGCTGGCCTGCCGGGCTGCTTCTCTTCCTCTCCGGCTGGGAGTGAGGCTGGGGGGCGGGGCTGGCCTGCCTGGCAGCCTGCTTCCTCTCCGGCTGGGAGAGGGCTGGGAGTGAGGCTGGGGGGCGGGGCTGGCCTGCCTGGCAGCTTCTCTTCCTCTCCGGCTGGGGGGCGGGGCTGGGAGAGGGCTGGGAGTGAGGCTGGGGGGCGGGGCTGGCCTGCCGGGCTGCTTCTCTTCCTCTCCGGCTGGGAGTGAGGCTGGGGGGCGGGGCTGGCCTGCCGGGCTGCTTCTCTTCCTCTCCGGCTGGGAGAGGGCTGGGAGTGAGGCTGGGGGGCGGAGCTGGCCTGCCGGGCTGCTTCTCTTCCTCTCCGGTTGGGAGAGGGCTGGGAGTGAGGCTGGGGGGCGGGGCTGGCCTGCCGGGCTGCTTCTCTTCCTCTCCGGCTGGGAGTGAGGCTGGGGGGCGGGGCTGCTTCTCTTCCTCTCCGGCTGGGAGAGGGCTGGGAGTGAGGCTGGGGGGCGGGGCTGCTTCTCTTCCTCTCCGGCTGGGAGAGGGCTGGGAGTGAGGCTGGGGGGCGGGGCTGCTTCTCTTCCTCTCCGTCTGGGAGAGGGCTGGGAGTGAGGCTGGGGGGCGGGGCTGGCCTGCCGGGCTGCTTCTCTTCCTCTCCGGCTGGGAGAGGGCTGGGGGGTGGGGCTGGCCTGCCGGGCTGCTTCTCTTCCTCTCCGGCTGGGAGAGGGCTGGGGGGGGGGGCTGGGGGGCGGGGCTGGCCTGCCGGGCTGCTTCTCTTCCTCTCCGGCTGGGAGAGGGCTGGGGGGTGGAGCTGGCCTGCCGGGCTGCTTCTCTTCCTTCTCCGGCTGGGAGAGGGCTGGGGGGTGGAGCTGGCCTGCTTCTCTTCCTCTCACACAATGTTAAAAATGGTTATTGAGGCAAAAAGTGACACTGTGTGCTCATTTGCATGTCATTTCCCAGAATCCCTTGCTGCAGTGGAAGTGCTGTATGCTGGGTGATAATGGGGAAAGGCGGGGTTGCAGACCTGCCTAAGACATGCAGATGAGCATACAGCTATATTTGCATATATATATATATATATATATATATATATATATATATATATATACTTATAGAGGAATGATGATGTAATATCAACACATAGTTATGCTAATTAATTACCATACAATAACAAAATACATGATAAAAATACATAATAAAATTGAAAAGGAAGACAACATTTGATAAGGATAGATAGTGTGCGCAGAAACTGAACACACTCATATTTGGCTAAATTGTGATAACTATGAGTACTCAGTACTCAGTGACCCCACACATTTATACATTTTTCAATGGAAACTGTCCTTGATTTGATCCCAATGATTATGGTCAGAGTCCTGGAATGAATGAAATCCAATTAGACTAATCCAGAGAATTTGAACCTAACTACATAGCTACATAATGTTATAGGTTAGCGGTGCGCAATCTGGGGGGCGGGAGATTTGTCTGGGGGGGCGCGGGCGGGTGCAGAGGTCCCGCGCTCCTCCCCAAGGCATTTAAATGAAATGCCGGGGATCACGTGAGGCCTCTGCAACAGTAACATGTCAGACACGTCTCCATGGCAACGCGGCATCAAATGACACCGCGGGGTCATGTGACGTCACGCGACCACGGAGTGTCACTTGACGCAGCTGGCAGGTAGGGGAGGGGGCACAAGACCGGGTGAGGACAGGCACGGGGACGCAGCTTCAAAAGTTTGCGCTCCCCTGTTATAGATTACCATGCCAACAAATTATTATAGTGCTATAGTGATCAATAAATATTACATTTAATACTTAATTATTGTGATGTTTCTAATCTACTGTGTGTTACAAATAACATTAATATCTTACAACTCAATACATTGCAATAATGTGATACCTATTTATTTGTGATTTAAAGTGTGTTACATAGTGATAAATTATCTAATAAATAAATCTTAAACTAATTCCACACAGTGACTACTTAATTCTGTGAATAAATTTGTTTTTAATGTCATTACTATGAATGTGATGAAGATATAGTGTATATATAAATTCCTACCAAGGGTCCTATTTGCGAACTAGTTCCAGAGGAAATTTAATAAATCATTCACCCCCAGACCACTGTTCCTAACCCAAATTCAAACAACTGCCCTAATGGCAATGCATTCATTCAAACCTTTTGGATTGAATGTTCCCCTGACATAAATCCAATATGTTTCCCTAAGGCTCAATCTTTTGAACCTATCACAGCACTTAATAGATAAGACGGAATAGCTTCAAAGCCGATCAGAGATAAAGAACCCGAATCCTTATGATCTATTTGGGATTAATGTCTTGAAAGATTAGGAAGCGTGTACGTCATGTATGTGCTGTCCGCCCAACATACTGGAGACCGCATGGACAGGTGAGCAGATATACTATATGTGTAGACAAACAGTCTATATGTCCTACTACTGGATATGACACTCCATTTGAGTGGGAGGTAACCGTATCCCCTTTCTTACGATGTTTACACGTAAGGCACCGTGTTCTCCCACAGGAGAAATTACCATTTGGGGAAGGTCCATTCATTAAACTCCCCTTGTTTTCTGTTCATAACCTGCGAGGTGCTTTCATAGTTTTGATACTTCTCGCTTTTGAAATACAATTGGTATTTAAGTCAGCTGTGCGCAAACTGGGGGGCACAACCCCCAGGGGGGCGCGAGACTGAATGCGGGGGGCGCTGGGTTTACAGAGGCCCCGCGCGCTTCCCAAAGGCACTTAAATTAAGTGCCGGGGAAGCTGCAGGGCCTCTGCAAACCTAACTTACCTTGGCTCCGGTGGCTTCTCACACACGTCGCCATGGCCGCTAAGGTAATGAAGTGGCTGTAAATGCATTTTTCCTGCATCGGCTTCATGCCGGGGGTCTCCGGTGCTGGTATTAATGGGTATAAGCTCCTGAGATCCCCGGCATCAATCCAATGCAGGAAAAAGGCCAACATTTTTCTAAGTCCTGAATCGCCGCTCATCGATGCTTCTCACCACCAATCTTATTTTACTGTTTGGATTTGGGGAGAAAATTGCCATTTTAGGGCCGCGATAGGCGGCGATCGCCGACTCACGGCTACTGGAATCGCGCGTGTTTATGAACATTCAGAAAAGTGTCTACGTGGCTTATCGCCGCTCAGTCGGCGATTTGATTTTCTTCAAAAGATTTTTCGGCGATACAGGCCGTTATCGCCCACTTATCGAGGCTACTGAATGATAGTTGGCATTTTGGCCGATAAGTGCCTACGGCTGCGTCTATAGTATTTCAGACGGAGCGGAGGGGAGGCGCGCGCACGCTGCGCGTTCACATCTATGGTCCTCTTTGAGGATGTCTATAGATGGCACCAGCGCGCACGTCAGACAGAGCTGGCAAAGGCGCGAAATTGAAGGAGACAGAGCCAAGTGATTTTTTGCGCGGTGGCATGATCACATGACCTGTCTTCTCCAATCAAAGTGAAGTTACATTTTCAAAGTGACGCCATTTTTCTTTTTTGTATGCCGGTGGTATACACACACAACACAAACACACACAACACACACAAAATTAAAGTTAATTTCCAGACCGGGAGAAAGTGAACTTGTCTGCACAATGCTTCAGATTCTGCATCTGAATAAATTCCGGTGGATCGGGATGTGAGGTAGGGAAGTGACGTCCGCGCCGGAACGTTATTGCCACGCCTCCAAATATTTATTGCCACGCCCCCAATCGCACCCGCTGCATACCCTGCAAAGCCATAAAAAAGCTCAGGCTTCAGCAAGTGTATTGCAGCGTGTGTGCCTTCCCTCCGTCTGAAATACTATAGACGCAGCCTTATCGACGCTTACTACATAGGCCCCTGTGTCTCTGTCTCTCTCTCTCTCTCTCACGCTCTCCCAGCCCTGCCTTTGATGCCCCCCCTGCCTTTGACATCCCCCCCTGCCTTTGACGGCCCCCCCTGCCTTTGACGGCCCCCCCTGCCTTTGACGCCCCCCCTGCCTTTGAGCCCCCCCTGCCTTTGAGCCCCCCCTGCCTTTGACGCCCCCCCCCACTGCCTTTGATGCCCCCCCCGCCTTTGACGCCCCCCCTGCCTTTCACCCCCCCTGCCTTTCACGCCCCCCCTGTCCCGCCCCCCTGGCCCCCCTGCCTTTCACGCCCCCTCCCTGCCTTTCACGCCCCCGTCCCCTCCCTGCCTTTCACGCCCCTGTCCCCTCCCTGCCTTTCACGCCCCCGTCCCCTCCCTGCCTTTCACGCCCCCGTCCCCTCCCTGCCTTTCACGCCCCCGTCCCCTCCCTGCCTTTCACGCCCCCGTCCCCTCCCTGCCTTTCACGCCCCCGTCCCCTCCCTGCCTTTCACGCCCCCGTCCCCTCCCTGCCTTTCACGCCCCCGTCCCCTCCCTGACTTTCACGCCCCCGTCCCCTCCCTGCCTTTCACGCCCCCGTCCCCTCCCTGCCATTCACGCCCCCGTCCCCTCCCTGCCTTTCCACCCCCCTCCCTGCCTTTCACGCCCCAATCCCTGCCTTTCACGCCCCCCTCCCTGCCTTTCACGCCCCCAACCCCCTCCCTGCCTTTCACGCCCCCCGTCCCCTCCCTGCCTTTCACGCCCCCCGTCCCCTCCCTGCCTTTCACGCCCCCCGTCCCCTCCCTGCCTTTCACGCCCCCCGTCCCCTCCCTGCCGTTCATGCCCCCGTCCCCTCCCTGCCTTTCACGCCCCCGTCCCCTCCCTGCCTTCCACGCCCCCACCCGCTCCCTGCCTTTCCACCCCCCTCCCTGCCTTTCACGCCCCAATCCCTGCCTTTCACGCCCCCCTCCCTGCCTTTCACGCCCCCAACCCCCTCCCTGCCTTTCACGCCCCCCGTCCCCTCCCTGCCTTTCACGCCCCCCGTCCCCTCCCTGCCTTTCACGCCCCCCGTCCCCTCCCTGCCTTTCACGCCCCCCGTCCCCTCCCTGCCGTTCATGCCCCCCGTCCCCTCCCTGCCTTTCACGCCCCCCGTCCCCTCCCTGCCGTTCATGCCCCCGTCCCCTCCCTGCCTTTCACGCCCCCGTCCCCTCCCTGCCTTCCACGCCCCCACCCGCTCCCTGCCTTTCCACCCCCCTCCCTGCCTTTCACGCCCCAATCCCTGCCTTTCACGCCCCCCTCCCTGCCTTTCACGCCCCCAACCCCCTCCCTGCCTTTCACGCCCCCCGTCCCCTCCCTGCCTTTCACGCCCCCCGTCCCCTCCCTGCCTTTCACGCCCCCCGTCCCCTCCCTGCCTTTCACGCCCCCCGTCCCCTCCCTGCCGTTCATGCCCCCGTCCCCTCCCTGACTTTCACGCCCCCGTCCCCTCCCTGCTGTTCACGCCCCCGTCCCCTCCCTGACTTTCACGCCCCCGTCCCCTCCCTGCTGTTCACGCCCCCGTCCCCTCCCTGACTTTCACGCCCCCGTCCCCTCCCTGCCTTTCACGCCCCCGTCCCCTCCCTGCCTTTCATGCCCCCGTCCCCTCCCTGCCTTTCACGCCCCCGTCCCCTCCCTGCCTTTCATGCCCCCGTCCCCTCCCTGCCTTTCACGCCCCCACTCCCCTCCCTGCCTTCCACGCCCCCACCCGCTCCCTGCCTTTCCACCCCCCTCCCTGCCTTTCCACCCCCCTCCCTGCCTTTCACGCCCCAATCCCTGCATTTCACGCCCCCCTCCCTGCCTTTCACGCCCCCAACCCCCTCCCTGCCTTCCACGCCCCCACCCCCTCCCTGCCTTTCACCCCCCCCTGCCTTTCACGCCCCCAACCCCCTCCCTGCCTTTCATGCCCCCCCTCCCTGCCTTTAACGCCCCCCTCCCTGCCTTTCACACCCCCCCCTCCCTGCCTTTCACTCCCCCCCCTCCCTGCCTTTCACGCCCCCCCTCCCTGCCTTTCACGCCCCCTCCCTGCCTTTCACGGCCCCCCTCCCTGCCTTTCACACCCCCCTCCCTGCCTTTCACACCCCCACCCCCCTCCCTGCCTTTCACCCCCCCACCCCCCTCTCTGCCTTTCACCCCCCTGCCTTTCACGCCCCCCTGCCTTTCACGGCCCACCCCCTGCCTTTCACACCTCCCCGGCCTTTCATGCCCCCCCTGCCTTTCACGCCCCACCTGCCTTTCACGCCCCCCTGCCTTTCACAGCCCCTTCTTGCCTTTTACGCCCCCCCTGCTTTTCACGCCCCCTCCCTGCCTTTCACGCCCCCTCCCTGCCTTTCACGCCCCCCGTCCCCTCCCTGCCTTTCACGCCACCACCCTGCCTTTCACGCCACCACCCTGCCTTTCTCGCCCCCCTCCCTGCCTTTCACGCCCCCCTCCCTGCCTTTCACGCCCCCCTCCCTGCCTTTCACGCCCCCACCCCCTCCCTGCCTTTCACGCCCCCTCCCTGCCTTTCCAGCCCCCTCCCTGCCTTTCACGCCCCCACTCCCCTCCCTGCCTTTCACGCCCCCACTCCCCTCCCTGCCTTTCACGCCCCCTCCCTGCCTTTCACGCCCCCCGTCCCCTCCCTGCCTTTCACGTCCCCTCCCTGCCTTTCACGCCACCACCCTGCCTTTCTCGCCCCCCTCCCTGCCTTTCACGCCCGCCTCCCTGCCTTTCACGCCCCCCTCCCTGCCTTTCACGCCCCCACCCCCTCCCTGCCTTTCAAGCCCACTCCCTGCCTTTCCACCCCCCTCCCTGCCTTTCACGCCCCCACCCCCCACCCTGCCTTTCACGCCCCCACCCCCCTCCCTGCCTTTCATGCCCCTACCCCCCTCCCTGCCTTTCACGCCCCTGTCCCCTCTCTGCCTTTCACGCCCCCGTCCCCTCCCTGCCTTTCACGCCCCCCCCCCTCCCTGCCTTTCACGCCCCCCCCCCCTCCCTGCCTTTCACGCCCCCGTCCCCCCCCCCCCCTCCCTGCCTTTCACGCCCCCCGCCCCTGCAATCCTGGGCAACGCTGGGTATATCAGCTAGTATATATCTAAAGATATATAAAATGTAAGGATGTGGTAGGAACCTCATATGTGTGTTCAGTGTGTGTCCTGTTGTGCTGCCTCTGTTCAGTGAGAAGCTTGTGGAGTGTTTGCAACAGTGTTGCAGTGTGCCCTAGCAGAGTGAGACAGGCAGTGTGATGCAATAGCTGAGCTGTGTGTCTGTGCAGATTAGGCAGAGAGGCTCCGTGGAGAAACTACAATTCCCATGAGATCCTGGTCAGTCACCTGATGTGAAGAACCAATCAGAAGGCTAGGATGACAGGGACAGGAAAGGGAAGCGTGGGGGAGAGGTCACGCTAGAGAGGGGTTCTGGAAGGTAAAGGAGGAGGGTGTATGCGTGCAGGGGTCTGTGACCCGCCTGCATAGGCTAGCTTTACCCCGCAGGCCCTTAGGAGAAACCCCTGAGTCACAGTAGGTTGCTGTGCTGCAGGGACGCCCATAGTTAGGGTGACCAGGTGTCCCAGTTTAGCCGGGACAGTCCCGTTTTTTTAACCTCTGTCCCGTTTTTTTAACCTCTGTCCCGGTGTTTTAGTCTCTGCCCGGCTGCCCTGCATGCTGTAAAATGTTCCGTTTTTTGTGGTTGTTCCGCTTTTGACCATCAGATCAGGGGGGGCAGCAGAGAGCAGACAATGCATGGAGGAGAGCAGGGGCCGGGACTAAACTGCGGAGCCTAGCAGTGAGACCCGGAAGTGTCAGTGAGAACTTCCGGGGTGTCTGCTGCCAGGGCTCAATATGGCTTCCCCCACCCATGCAGGTATGGTCCAGAATGGGGGACACAAACACACTCACACAATGGGGGGGGGGGGGGGGGGGGGGGGAGAGAGGCACAGGCACAGTATGAGGAAAGGCAGAGAGAGACACACACACACACAGGCACAGTATGAGGAAAGGCAGAGAGAGACACACACACACACACACACACAGGCACAGCATGGGGAGAGACACAGAGAGAGAGACACACACACACACAGGCACAGTATGAGGAAAGGCAGAGAGAGACACACACACACACAGGCACACAGGTACAGCATGGGGAGAGACACACACACACAGGTACAGCATGGGGAGAGACACACACACACAGGCACAGCATGGGGAGAGACACAGAGAAAGACACACACACACACAGGCACAGTATGAGGAAAGGCAGAGAGAGACACACACACACAGGCACAGTATGAGGAAAGGCAGAGAGAGACACACACACACAGGCACAGTATGAGGAAAGGCAGAGAGAGACACACACACACACAGGCACAGTATGAGGAAAGGCAGAGAGAGACACACACACACACAGGCACAGTATGAGGAAAGGCAGAGAGAGACACACACACACACAGGCACAGTATGAGGAAAGGCAGAGAGAGACACACACACACACAGGTACAGCATGGGGAGAGACACAGAGAGAGAGACACACACACAGGTACAGCATGGGGAGAGACACACACACACAGGTACAGCATGGGGAGAGACACACACACACAGGCACAGCATGGGGAGAGACACACACAGGCACAGCATGGGGAGAGACACACACACAGGCACAGCATGGGGAGAGACACACACACAGGCACAGCATGGGGAGAGACACAGAGAGAGACACACACAGGCACAGCATGGGGAGAGACACAGAGAGAGACACACACAGGCACAGCATGGGGAGAGACACAGAGAGAGACACACACAGGCACAGTATGAGGAAAGGCAGAGAGAGACACACACACAGGTACAGCATGGGGAGAGACACAGAGAGAGACACACACACAGGCACAGCATGGGGAGAGACACACACACACAGGCACAGCATGGGGAGAGACACAGAGAGAGACACACACACACACAGGTACAGCATGGGGAGAGACACAGAGAGAGACACACACACACACAGGTACAGCATGGGGAGAGACACAGAGAGAGACACACACACACACAGGTACAGCATGGGGAGAGACACAGAGAGAGACACACACACACACACACACACACAGGCACAGCATGGGGAGAGACACAGAGAGAGAGACACACACACACAGGCACAGTATGAGGAAAGGCAGAGAGAGAGACACACACACACACAGGCACAGTATGAGGAAAGGCAGAGAGAGACACACACACACAGGCACAGTATGAGGAAAGGCAGAGAGAGACACACACACACACAGGCACAGTATGAGGAAAGGCAGAGAGACACACACACACACAGGCACAGTATGAGGAAAGGCAGAGAGAGACACACACACACACACACACACACAGGCACAGCATGGGGAGAGACACAGAGAGAGAGACACACACACACACAGGCACAGTATGAGGAAAGGCAGAGAGAGAGACACACACACACAGGTACAGCATGGGGAGAGACACACACACACAGGTACAGCATGGGGAGAGACACACACACACAGGCACAGCATGGGGAGAGACACAGAGAGAGACACACACACACACAGGCACAGTATGAGGAAAGGCAGAGAGAGACACACACACACACAGGCACAGTATGAGGAAAGGCAGAGAGAGAGACACACACACACACAGGCACAGTATGAGGAAAGGCAGAGAGAGACACACACACACAGGCACAGTATGAGGAAAGGCAGAGAGAGACACACACACACAGGCACAGCATGGGGAGAGACACAGAGAGAGAGACACACACACAGGTACAGCATGGGGAGAGACACACACACACACAGGCACAGTATGAGGAAAGGCAGAGAGAGACACACACACACACACAGGCACAGTATGAGGAAAGGCAGAGAGAGACACACACACACACAGGCACAGTATGAGGAAAGGCAGAGAGAGACACACACACACACACAGGCACAGTATGAGGAAAGGCAGAGAGAGACACACACACAGGCACAGCATGGGGAGAGACACAGAGAGAGACACACACACACACAGGCACAGTATGAGGAAAGGCAGAGAGAGACACACACACACACAGGCACAGTATGAGGAAAGGCAGAGAGAGACACACACACACACAGGCACAGTATGAGGAAAGGCAGAGAGAGACACACACACACACAGGCACAGTATGAGGAAAGGCAGAGAGAGACACACACACACAGGTACAGCATGGGGAGAGACACAGAGAGAGAGACACACACACAGGTACAGCATGGGGAGAGACACACACACACAGGTACAGCATGGGGAGAGACACACACACACAGGCACAGCATGGGGAGAGACACACACAGGCACAGCATGGGGAGAGACACACACACAGGCACAGCATGGGGAGAGACACACACACAGGCACAGCATGGGGAGAGACACAGAGAGAGACACACACAGGCACAGCATGGGGAGAGACACAGAGAGAGACACACACAGGCACAGCATGGGGAGAGACACAGAGAGAGACACACACAGGCACAGTATGAGGAAAGGCAGAGAGAGAGACACACACAGGTACAGCATGGGGAGAGACACAGAGAGAGACACACACACAGGCACAGCATGGGGAGAGACACAGAGAGAGACACACACACACACAGGTACAGCATGGGGAGAGACACAGAGAGAGACACACACACACACAGGTACAGCATGGGGAGAGACACAGAGAGAGACACACACACACACAGGTACAGCATGGGGAGAGACACAGAGAGAGACACACACACACACACACACAGGCACAGCATGGGGAGAGACACAGAGAGAGAGACACACACACACAGGCACAGTATGAGGAAAGGCAGAGAGAGAGACACACACACACACAGGCACAGTATGAGGAAAGGCAGAGAGAGACACACACACACACAGGTACAGCATGGGGAGAGACACAGAGAGAGAGACACACACACAGGTACAGCATGGGGAGAGACACAGAGAGAGAGACACACACACAGGCACAGCATGGGGAGAGACACACACACAGGTACAGCATGGGGAGAGACACACACAGGTACAGCATGGGGAGAGACACACACACACAGGCACAGCATGGGGAGAGACACACACAGGCACAGCATGGGGAGAGACACACACACAGGCACAGCATGGGGAGAGACACACACACAGGCACAGCATGGGGAGAGACACAGAGAGAGACACACACAGGCACAGCATGGGGAGAGACACAGAGAGAGACACACACAGGCACAGTATGAGGAAAGGCAGAGAGAGACACACACACAGGTACAGCATGGGGAGAGACACAGAGAGAGACACACACACAGGCACAGCATGGGGAGAGACACACACACACAGGCACAGCATGGGGAGAGACACAGAGAGAGAGACACACACACACAGGCACAGTATGAGGAAAGGCAGAGAGAGACACACACACACAGGTACAGCATGGGGAGAGACACACACACAGGCACAGCATGGGGAGAGACACAGAGAGAGACACACACACAGGCACAGCATGGGGAGATACACAGAGAGAGACACACACAGGCACAGTATGGGGAGAGACACACAGACACAGGCACAGCATGAGGAGAGGCAGAGAGAGAGACACACACACAGGCACAGCATGGGGAAAGGCAGAGAGAGACACACACACACACAGGTACAGGGGGGAGGGGGGGAGAGAGACAGGGAAGGGTGGAATGAGAATGGTCAGTGGATATTCAGAGTTGAGTGCAAATAGCCGCACGGCTATTCGCACTCAGTAGAACTTAACTGAGTGCGAATAGCCGAGCTTTTATGAACAGGTTTCTATGCCTTTATTCACTAGAAAACAATCAGAAAGTCTTATAGCTCAGTGGTTATGCTGCAGGCCGTTAGCATAGTGGACCAGGGTTCGATTCCTGGCAGGGATGTTTATTTTTTCCATTTTATTTTCTACTGAGTGCGAATAGCCGTGCGGCTATGAACACTGTAAACTGAGTCTGCGGAGGGAGAAACACCTCACTACCGTCTCTCCTCCTCCTCCCCACACCGGGCAGCAGCTGCGGAGGAGAGCACCTGCCCCGCAGTGCCGCAGTGTAAGAGGAGAGGGAGCTATGCAGGGCCCTGACAGGGGAAGGGCAGGAGGGCCCTGGGACACCACCAGGCCTGACGCCTAATCCCAGCATCATTGGTCTCCTTGACTTCAATACATGTTGTATGATTAACTTTTGCAGATACCCCCCCCCCCCAATGATCTGTGCCCCATAAAATGACTCCGTGTGATCTAAGCTGTCAGACGGTCCCTCATGCATCTCAAATTGCCACTTCTTGCAGCTGATTGTCATTCTTGTTTAGAGAGTGTCTGAAAGTGAGTGAGAGAGTGTGTATGAGTGAGAGGGTCTGAGTGTGTGATTTCCCACCCCCCCTGCTCCGATTTGTGTGTGTGAATGTGTGAGAGAATACAGACACCAACCCACAATCAGTCATACAGTAGTCACCCACCACCCAAGTGTCAGTCAGTCAGTCACCCAAGTGTCAGTCAGTCAGTCACCCAAGTGTCAGTCAGTCAGTCACCCAAGTGTCAGTCAGTCAGTCACCCAAGTGTCAGTCAGTCAGTCACCCAAGTGTCAGTCAGTCAGTCACACAAGTGTCAGTCAGTCAGTCAGCCACACAAGTGCCAGTCAGTCACCCAAGTGTCAGTCAGTCAGTCAGTCACACAAGTGTCAGTCAGTCAGTCACACAAGTGTCAGTCAGTCAGTCACCCAAGTGTCAGTCAGTCAGTCACACAAGTGTCAGTCAGTCAGTCAGTCAGTCAGTCACCCAAGTGTCAGTCAGTCAGTCACACAAGTGTCAGTCAGTCACCCAAGTGTCAGTCAGTCAGTCACACAAGTGTCAGTCAGTCACCCAAGTGTCAGTCAGTCAGTCAGTCAGTCACACAAGTGTCAGTCAGTCAGTCACCCAAACCTGGAAAACCAGTTGCGAGTAGCAACATCATCAATACCAGCTAACATCACACGCCTCACCAAAGAGAAGCAGTTCCAGTTAATTGAATGTTTGACCAAATATAGCAGGCTAATTTTTAAGTTGATCATTTTGTATGGCCCGCGAATGATGTTATAAATATCCAAATGGCCCTTGGCAGAAAAAAGGTTCCCCACCCCTGCTATAAAGTACACCTAGTTTGGCATAGGATTTGGATGTCAGGGTATCAAAGTGCAACCCAAATGTTAAATGGGAGTTGAACTATATGCCCAGATATATAAAACCAGTAACGGGCTAGGATGGTTTTAGAGCTGGTTTTTATCTGAAGCTCTGTCATTGGCAGCTTTAGCAATTTAGCTCTGGTCCCAAATACCATTGTTACAGTCTTGTCAGTGTTTAAAATCAGTTTGTTTTAGGAAATCCAGTTTCAAGTCTCAAAAAATCAGATTGAAGTATGTGTTCAAGGTCAGAGAGGCGAGGGCTGCGTGTATATAGGATAAGATCTAAGGCCTCTCACAATAACCCGTTAGGAATATTAATTCCTCATCTATCCGACATAAGTATAAAATATAGTCTACCAAGACCCCTAATACAGAGTTACCCACCTTATACGGGAGCAGCTGCCAGACGAGTATAGTAAATGTATCTTATTTCTTTTGCCACTGGAGGGCAGCGTGGAGTTGCAAGGAGTGGCGCCCGTAAGGACGACGTGCCAGTTAGGCGGAAGGAGAAGCGCACACACTTTTATGTGAAACGGATATATTTGGGGAGGGATTTAGTAGTCTGAGTAAGAAAATTAACCATTTAAATATGTACAGATTTAATCCCACTTTTGGAAATTAGGGATGTTGCCTAAAAGTTTGAGAATGCATAAAGTGCCACCCATGGGCTTTAATGAAGCAGCATTTGTGGGCTAAATGGAACAGCATTCTGTATAAAGGTATTTTGGACTCGATATAAATAATTGATGCCAAAAACTAATATTAAGTAAATTGAGAATGGAAAAATCTTCAACACAAACGTACAGAATGTGATATTCTGAGAGATCTTACAGATGTTATCAAATCCCACAATGAATATATAGAAAATGTCTGTATAGAACGAGTCAAACAAGAATACGTTTAAAGCTGCAGTTCAGTCTTTTTTTTTTTTTTTTTTTATTTTTTTACTTCAATAGTTTCATGTGGGCAATCTCTAATTACCTAAAGAACTGTATAGCTGAAGGTCAATTCGTTCTCCATGTATTGATAGGCGAAATTTGGTGACATTATTAGTGAAGGGATCTGTTTTTCTTCTGCGTTTTAGGAAGTGCCGTAGTTACAATCTGAAGACTTTGTATTTACAAAAGAGATTTTATTTATTTGAATATTCATGAGCACTCCTGCACTGGCATGTGCTAGAAGGAGGGCCGGGCTGACAAAGGGGTGTGCCAGGGCTTGTGACAGGACATGAAGGGGCAGTGCCTTAGCAAATGGCTGTTAAAATAGAATACAAGGAAATTGGTCTTTCAAAGTTGTTTTTTTAAAAACAGAAAATGCTAAAAGTATTTTTTCTTACTACAGAACTGATTTAATAAAAAAAAAACACATGCAGGATATTGTCTGAACTGCAGCTTTAATTGGGAGATACAGGGGCCACAATTCAGGTCATTTAGCTGAAAGAAGGGAAGCCAGTCAGCCAGTAGAGCAGGTCAGCCGGTCAGCCAGTAGAGCAGGTCAGCCGGTCGAGCAGATCAGCTGGTCAGCCAGTAGAGCAGGTCAGCCGGTCAGCCAGTAGAGCAGGTCAACCGATAGAGCAGGTCAGCCGGTCAGCCAGTCAGCCCTGCTGTGCAATGGGGGGAAAAAATTCCTTCCTGACCCCATTAAATGGCGATCGGATGGTCCCTGGATCACTGCGCAGTGAGATCAGATGGAGCAGCACAGATCAGCGTTGTTATACACAGGGCAACACTCGGTATATAGAGATGCGGGTGATGGGGCCCTTGTGCCCCTGTGTATAACTCACCTGCTCCCCCATCCCCCTGCATATCTATCCCATTCACCCCGTTTAAGTTTCGCCTCGGGCGCATGAAACCCGTGCTCCGGCCCTGCTCCTTGTTCTCTCTCACGCCCAATATCCCTATCTCCCTCTATTACCTGCCCCTCCCGCAGCCTTCCTGATCTTATCTGCCTCTCCTGCGGTCAAACCAACTTCTCAGGGCCCCTAGAAAACCCCTGTATCTACGCCCTGGCTCCTCTGCTACCTGCTCCCGGGGTCTTCTCCGCCTAAAAAAGGTGAAGCAGCAGATCCGTCCACACCTCTCGTATTCTCCTTCGCCATGGCCCACCTCGTCGCCAGACTTGACATCCGCTTCGTCGTCTGCCTCATCGGCCGCCTTGTAGCCCTCCTCTTCGCACCACTTGACGCCCGCTTTGTCGTATGCCTCATCGTCCGCCTCGTAGCCCGCCTCGTCGTCTGGTGGCACGAAGGGCTCCACCTTCGTGCGTGTCCTGACCTGCAGGAGACATGAAGTGTTTGTAACCAGGGACAGTGATACTCTGTATCGCAAGAGCTCCTGTGCCACCTATACCCCCTCCCCAATACCACGATATACCGCCCTCCACAGGGCAAATACCCGTTATACCCACCTCCCCAGGCCCAGTACCCAGTTATTCACCCCTCCCCAGGCCCAATACCCTGTTATACACCCCTTCCAAAGCCCAGTACCCTGTTATACACCCCTCTCCAGGCCCAGTACCCTGTTATACACCCCTCCCCAGGCCCAGTACCCTTTTATATACCCCTCCCCAGGCCCAGTACACTGTTATACACCCCTCCCCAGGCCCAGTACCCTGTTATACACCCCTCCCAAGGCCCAGTACCCTGTTATACACCCCTCCCCAGGCCCAGTACCCTGTTATACACCCCTCCCCAGGCCCAGTACCCGTTATACCCACCTCACCAGGCCCAGTACCCTGTTATACGCCCCTCCCCAGGCCCAGTACCCTGTTATACACCCCTCCCAAGGCCCAGTACCCTGTTATACACCCCTCCCCAGGCCCAGTACCCTGTTATACACCCCTCCCCAGGCCCAGTACCCTGTTATACCCACCTCACCAGGCCCAGTACCCTGTTATACGCCCCTCCCCAGGCCCAGTACCCTGTTATACGCCCCTCCCCAGGCCCAGTACCCGTTATACCCACCTCACCAGGCCCAGTACCCTGTTATACACCCCTCCCCAGAACTCCATTATACGTCCCTCCCCAGGATCCTTTACACACACACTCCCCAGACGCAGGACCCCCTACGGTGGAGGTGTAATGTCACATAGGTAGTGGAAGGTTTCCCAGAGAAGGTGTCCATGTGTCACAGCTGTTTCATCACCTTGGGTGAGAAGTCTCCCTACTCTCTGCCTTTCCTTTCCCTCTCCTGTCAGTCTCTCTCTCCCCCTTTAATCTTATCTCTTTTATTTATCTCTGTCCCTCCTTATTTTTGTTTCTATGTATTTCTCTCCCCCCCCCCCCCCCCATGTAAGGCCTGGGACATAGAGGGTTCAGCCGCGCTGAGCCGCGCTCCTGCTCTGCCTCGCCTGCAGAAAATGGTGTTTTTTTCTGTCCTTGCAGGCGAGGCAGTGAGCGCGCTCTGGGGGTGGGGTGGAGGCCAAGCAGAGGCAGAGCGGAGGCGTGTCAGGAGGCGGAGCGGGAAGCGGGGCTAGTCCCCGCTCCCATTGGATGGGAGCGGTCACGTGACCGCTTCTTCGCTTCCCCGAGCGGCAAATTTTAAACTTGCCTGTCTCGGCAACGTTTCTGAGCCTCTGCACGCATGAGCACGCATGCGGAGGGGGAAACTATAGCCGCGCTGATGACAGATGCAGGGGGTTTGTGCATCTGCTCAGCGCGGCTCAGCCCACCTCAGCGAGCTTGAACTTACTAATAGGCCCAGGCCTAATAGGGGCACAAACCTCAGATCTAAGTGTGTGGGGTTCTCTGTCTCTGGAGAGACCCCTAAATGTTCTCTCTTTGTTTGGGGAGACCCCTAAATATTCCCCAGTGTAGCTCGTTTCAAAATAACCCAGAAAAGTAGTCTTGAGCCCTCGGTGACCGGGCGCTATGACCAGAGGGACTAGGCTCTCCCTTACCTGTGAGTGTGGACTACGTCCCCCCTGCCTTCCCCCTCCCCCTCTGGCAGTGACGTGAAACAGCCGGGGGAAGGGCCAGGGAGGTTAGAATTAGACAGAGGCACGGGGTCAGTCTACGCCCTGCCATGGGAGTCCCGCCCACCCTGCCCTTTATTGTGAATACTGGTAAATATGTTGGTTGTACGTGTTTAAAAGAAAAAAAAGAATAAATAAACAATGAAAATGAATAACAGAAATAAAATAAAAGGTGGCTGGGAGTGGCGAGTGGGCGCGGCTCATTTACACGTGCGTTCCTGGGCCCATTCTCGCCAGACAGGCGGGGCCCGGCTAGGGGGGAGTTACGGGCCATTGGATCGGGTACCTTTGGCCTTTACCCAATGAGCGAGCACTCTGGCAGGGGGTTGGCACTAATTAGGTTAATTGAAGTTTTACTAAAAAGCAGCGGCCGCCAGACCTCGTGTTTGTGGTTATTTGTGTATTGGTTATGGTGGAGTTTGGGAAGCCAAGGGAAGGGGGGGAAGGAGAGGGGGTCTCACAGTCTCCGAGGTCAAGTTTCTATTTATCAAAAATACATTGAGTTACCTCTGGTTTCCAGGCATGTCCTGGGGGAGTTATCACAGAGACACAGAAGCGTCGCTGAGTTTGGGTGAGTAACTCCCTTAACCTCTCAGCAGTTCTCTGTCTTATTTCCAGCTTCACATCGGGTATCCATATCCATTCTTCGCCTCTGATCTGTATGCAGGACAATGCTTTAAAGCTGCAGTTCAGACAATATCCTGCATGTGTGTTTTTTTTAATAAATCAGTTCTGTAGTAAGAAAAAATACTTTTAGCATTTTCTGTTTTTAAAAAAACAACTTTGAAAGACCAATTTTCTTGTATTCTATTTTAACAGCCATTTGCTAAGGCACTGCCCCTTCATGTCCTGTCACAAGCCCTGGCACACCCCTTTGTCAGCCCTGCCCTCCCTCTAGCACATGTCAATGCAGGAGTGCTCATGAATATTCATGAGCTTCCACTGAGAGACAGAAGCAGAAGAAAAACAGATCCCTTCACTAATTATGTCACCAAATTTCGCCTATCAATACATGGAGAACGAATTGACCTGCAGCTATACAGTTCTTTAGGTAATTAGAGATTGCACACATGAAACTATTGAAGTTAAAAAAATTAAAAAAAGACTGAACTGCAGCTTTAATAGGGCCTCTTTGGACTTGAATATTTTGGTTATTGAGGAGGTGGGGGAAAAACTTAGCCACACAAGGAAGGATATACTCAAAGTGGAAATCCTCATTGAACAGTCTAGCCCTGGTACGGACGTTGTACAATCATTGGATAGTCTTAAGACCAAGCTGGAAAAAAATTAAAAGTGATCTGATTCACTTTAAGAAGTTGAAATTCAAAAAAGTTGTTAATGACTATAAAGATGGAAGAGTATACCCGTGGCTGAAGCAAGACCCCAAACAACGCAAGAACCAAAGAGGGAGAGCACCCCAGGGAGTCCAAGAAGTCCACACCAGTGACTCTGAAGCCCATTCCTCAACAGAACGTCAGAGAGGCCAAAGTCCGGCCCCTTTTTTAGGCCAATCCAAGGACAAGGAGAAAGGAAAAGGAAAATTAGACGCGGGGGCCAGGGGAAAGGGAAGATCACCCTATCCCCTACGTACAACGGAGCAGAAATGAGTATGGACACCTTGGTTGTTAATCTGTCTGATTACACTCTTAATCAATGTGAAATGTCTGTCTTAGCTAGGGGGCCCTCATATGTACCTACTACATTGTTTAATGATTTTGATTTGGAGGTTGACCTATTTAAATTCGAACGTGTATTAAACCTTAAATCATTTTTTTCTAACAGGTCTACAGAATCGGTGCATTCCAATATCCAACCAGGGACAGGTAATCCTCCTATGAACAACAAGGGACAGTTAATTTGGCCACTGACCAGCAAGGGACAGATAATTCGGCTTCTTATCAAGGTACCAAAATGTGTAAGCTCAAATCCACTTTTGTCCCGCCATTTAAAAATCAATCAGTCAGCACATATATACGACTGGTTAAGGGGGACATTGCAAGGTACAAAAAAAACAAACATAGGGCTACATACAATATGTCTGTTCAGGAAAAGGAAGCATTATAAATGTTGACTAATAATAATGAGATTATTATTAAGCGTGCGGACAAGGGGGGTGCCCTAGTAGTGCAGAATTACTCAGATTATAAGGCTGAAACCATCAGACAACTGAGTGACATTAACTGCTACATTAAATTGGATAGGGACCCTACCTTTAACTATGCGAGAGAAATTAAGGAAATTATCCAAATGGGGGTTAATAACCAGTGGATAACAGAGCCTGAATCTGAGTTTCTAACTATGTTGCATCCTAAATGCCCTATTTTCTATACCTTGCCCAAAATACACAAGAATTTAAACAATCCCCCGGGGCGGCCTATTATAGCTGCTATTAATTCATTAAATCAACCCCTTGCAAAATTTGTAGACACATTTCTACAACCTATAGCACAGACAGCCAACTCATACATCAAAGACACGTTTGATTTCCTTGACAAATTAAAAAAACTCACCTGGTGATGGGACTAATCATATTCTGGTTAGTTTAGATGTGTCTAGCCTTTATACAATAATCCCCCATGTTGAAGGTCTTGAGATAATCAAGGCCACCCTCATTCGCCATTATAGTGATACTGTTCCAATTGAATACATTATGCTCATTTTACATTTCATTCTCTATAAAAATTATTTTAGATTTGAGAGTGATTTCTTCCTGCAGATTAAGGGGAGAGCAATGGGCAGTAATATGGCCCCTGCTTACGCCAACATATACATGACACATTTCGAAGAGCAGTACATCTACAAATCAGACTTTTTAGTGCATATTAAAAGCTATTACAGATATATTGATGATGTTTTTCATATGGACAGGTACGGAGGATCAGCTGTTATCTTTTTTTGAGTATCTTAATGGTCTCCATTCACCGGTCCTCCTCACTAATACATGGAGTACACAGCAACTCTCTTTTTTAGATGTCCTCATTACACAGACTAATGGGGAGTTACATACTGATCTTTTTAGAAAGGATACAGACAGAAATGCAATTTTAAGGGCAGATAGCCATCATCCTCCTTTTCTTATTGATGCATTACCTTTTTCACAGAAAGTCCAGGTCTGCAAAATCACGAGCAGGAAGGATCATATTGAACCAGCTATTGGAGAACTACATGGTAGATTCCTGGCTAGGGGATATCTTCCTGCGTATATCCTCCTGCTGTGTTAGACCGGGCACTGGATAAAGAGGTAAGTGCTACCAAAAATAAGAAGGAGGACGTGCGTTGTATTTACCACTATATACAGTCAAGCTGGTGGTTTTATTAAATCTACCATTCTTAAACACTGGCATATTCTGCAAAATGATGATATATTATCTGAAAGTTGCTGTGTACCACCAATGGTGGCATTCAAAAGAGGGAGAAATCTGGAGACTTCCGGTGACGTCACAGCCGATGGTCTGCTAGTGAGAGAGCTCCCGGCACCCTCACCAATCTATACACTAGAATAAGCTCATTCTACATCCCAAACCCCCCGAAAATTGACCCCACACCAGGAATAAGCACCGGAGAGATGGCAGGGAAACCGCAGAGAAAAAACCAATGCCCCGTCACCAAGTTCTTCCCTCCGGCGCAACGCCAGGTTGAGATCAGCCCCAAGGAGCAAGATGGCGCCGGAGAAGACCCAGAGCACGAGGCGCGCAGCGGCCGACACAGCCCGACTGACTCGGACCCCCCCGTCCTAAATAAAGACTTTTTTGATGCTCTAATCACCAAAATGAGGAGGGGAGTGCAGGAGGACACGGAAAAGGCCCTCCAAACCATCCGGGCAGAGGTGGAAGCGCTGACGGAGCGGACGGAAGATCTGGAGGTGAAGATGGAGGGAATCTCAAACGAACAGGCTGAGACCCACGAGGAAGTACTGAGATGCGGAGAGGCGATCCGACACATACAAGACAAACTAGAAGACATGGAGAACAGAGAGCGGAGGCAGAACATCCGCCTCAAAAATATTCCTGAATCCATCACCCATGAAGAACTCCAACCATACCTCCGCAGACTCTTCCTGCAGCTCGTCCCTGATCTCTCAGAACATGACCTACATACAGATCGCGCCCACAGAGCCCTGGCCCAGAAATCAGCGGACCCAAACCGTCACAGAGATGTGGTGCTGAGAATGCACGCATACTCTGCTAAAGACCGCATCATGTCAGCGGCTAGAGAAGTGAGGACTGTGACTATGGATGGAGTGCAAATTCAACTCTATAACGATCTCTCCCAATTGACAATAAATAAAAGAAACGCACTGCGCCCACTCACCTCCTACCTCAGGGACCAGGGGGTAAAGTACCGCTGGGGATTCCCCTTCAAACTAGTGGTTCTGCGCAATGGCCGCCACCACACAGTAACAACCCCTGAAGACGCCAAGAACTTCCTGAAAGCGTTAGGAATCCCTCTCCCACCGCAGAAGAGCAACCGCCCCAGCACTGAAGAGACGCTGGAGACGACCCTCCAAGAAGCCCCCCGCACATCGGAAAGATTGGCGAGCCAACGCCTCCGGTGAACCCCGATGAGCCAGCCAGCTGTGAGGCCCAAGGAAACCACACGCGGCCCCTGCAGTCATCCCACGCAGTTCCAGAGGCCCTAAAGACCACAGTATACACCCAGCATAAGAATCCGTAATAAACAAAATATTCCCCTGGACCCGAGTCCCCCTAGACTACACCCCACGAAATTACCTTCCCCTTCCCTCCCCCCCCAATTCCCCACCCCCCCCCCCTCCTATTCCCCCCCCCAACCCTACCCCCCCCCCCCTCCCCTTGCCAGTACCTCCCCATATTCCTCCCACCCTAACCCCCCCCTAACCCTCCCCTCCTCCCCCCCCCCACACACGTTAAATGCCCACTTACCTTCACCGCCCCCACCTGAGACCGAGGGGAACCAGGACCCCGCTCGGGGTGTCTCGGACAGCAACGAGAGGAATCGGCAACCAAGCTGCTCCTCTCCGGGCGCGGCCCTATCGTGTCACTCACGTGCTCCGGAGCTGCACCATCAGAGACACAGACACCAGAGCCGCGGACCTGCTGCTGCTCTCCCCCATAAGCATGCCCGGTTGGCGCTCCCGATAGACAAGAGATGCCCAAGATCCCCAACCTAAGGAGCCCACACACCAGGACATCAGGCCCAGAGACCCCACATACGGACTCAGCACCCCGCGATCCGCCCCCGGGAGCAACCTCCACCCCCCCCTCCCTTCCCGCAAGTGGCAGGTTGTATGAACAAAAATCCTCCCCCCCCCCCCTCTTCCCTCTCCCATCCCTATGGCAAAGATGCTGTACCCCGATATCCCCCAAAGAAAGCCCCACTTCTCCAGCCTACCGCGCTCCCCCCGAACTACCCCCCCACCCCTCCCCCCTCGCTGTCAATCCGAAAATTACATATGTCCAAGGCCTTGAATCAACTGAGCACCCCTACCGGGGCTCACCCCCAGAACCATAGGGCCCCCCAATTGAACCCGCAAGTGTATGCCCCCCCCCCCCTGAATCCCCCTGCCCCCCCCTCAATCCCCACCCCTCTCCACCCCATACATTCCCCCCCCCGCCACCTCCCCCTACCCCTCCCCCCCCCCCGGATCTGAGCCGGTGTGGCACTGGATACCTCAACCCACCTCACAACAGCTGACACACTATAAAAAACTCAGCTATTCACCTCCAAACACCCCCCCAGACCATAACTAAGCCCCCTCCAGAGGCAAGTCCCAAACACTCGAATAAGCCAGATGTCCCCCCTCCTCCCCCCCCCCCATTTTTTCTCTTCCTACCCTCCCCCCCACTAGTCAAAGTAAACACCAAGTTATACTGCCCCCCAAAAGATCTCCCCACCCCCCTCCCTGCCGCGGACAGCTTCCCCCACCCCCCCTCCCTGACCTGCCCCCCCCCCCCCCCCACAAGATCAGAGATCCGGACTATGTTTACCCAATATGTATAGATATATGCCAATGTATAAATAACTATTGATGTTCTAATTTAAAATGGAGCTATATAAGGGATCTCTCGCTCTAAGAACGTGATTCCGTCTGAGTGCAATGTATAAATTCCTTACTGAACTCTGGTATACCATGTGCTCCCCCTCCCCCCCCTCCCCTACCCCAGTATGCCCCCCTCCCCCCCCCCCCCAGAGAAGTAACGATCTATGTTATGCTAAATTGTAGTGCTATATACCAATGTTTGAACGCATCCCAATGAACAGTTGATACCAGCAAATCGCAAGGGAAACCTAGGCTTATGATGAGAACTCCCCCCGAGAACAAGGTTTTTAACCCCCTGCTAACTATGTGTATACTATATGCTAGCCCCCCCTTGTCCCCTCCAGGGGAACCTACACTGTTATAAACTAATGTTTAAAGGTGTTCCATTGTTGCAATTTGACAATAGCAAAATACAAGGGAAGCCTCAGCCATAGACTGGGACTCCCCCCGAGAGCAAGGTTTAACCTATATGCCACCTATGTGTACTCCGCACGCCCCCCCCCATCCCGCCCCCACCCTATTCCCAGATACCCCCCTCCCCCCCCCCTACCTTTCCAGATGCTCCCCACCCCCCCCCCCTATCCCCTCCCCCCCCCATCCCCTCCCCCCCCCTACCTTTCCAGATGCTCCCCACCCCCCCCCCCTATCCCCTCCCCCCCCCATCCCCTCCCCCCCCTCTCCCTCACCCCCCACCCCTCCCCCCCTTATCCCCTCCCCCCTACCCCCTCCCCCCCCTCTCCCTCCCCCCCCCTCCCCCCACCCCCCCCTCCCCCCCCTCCCCCTCCTCCCCCCCCCACCCCTACCTCCCTCCCCCCCTCCCCCCCCCACCCCTACCTCCCTCCCCCCTCACCCCCCCCACCCCTACCCTCCCCCACCCCTCCCCCCAACCCCCCCCTCCCTCACCCCCCCCCCCATCCACCCCCCCCCCCACCCCTCCCCCCTCCCCAACACCCCCCGTCCCCCCCCCCCTCCCCTCCCCCCCCTCCACCCCCCTTCCTCCCTCCTCCCCCCCCCACCCCCCCCCGGAACTCACAAAGAACACACAGACAAGGACTTAACATAAAGGAAAAAAAAACAATGTTTACTAAAGATGTAAAAGATTATCTATGGCCCAAACCAAAGGAGAGTAAGGCCTCCATAAGCCAGAGGTGCCCTTCCTTACTAGGGACCCCCCCCCCCCATAAGCAATGGGGTGGGGGTGCTGGACCCTTCTTTCTGGCTACGGTCCGTGAGTGACGCCCCGAAAGTTCTCCCAGGGGTTTTTTTTTACACCCCATCCCCTTGACATCAAAATGTCAAGAGGAACCTTTTTCGGGCTCCAAGACAGCCCATTCTCTTTCTTGTCCTCCTGTGTCCTCCCCCCCCCCCACCTCTCCCCCACCACCCCACCCTCCCCCCGTCGACCTCCACCCAGCACCCCTTGTGGGACCACTAAAGACTACCCCCCACATACCCAACCAGACACACGAACCAACCCTGACATGGGAACAATTCAGGGACAGGGGCTTATCCCCGAGACCCCCCCTCCACACTGATGGCGTCGATCAAAATTATTTCCCTGAATGTCAAAGGCCTTAATTCGGTTCGCAAACGCAAACTAGCCCTTCAAGAATTTAAAAAAACTAAAGGGGATATAATTTGTATCCAAGAAACCCATTATAACAATGTAGACCCGCCAAACACATTTAAACACGTGTACCCCCAAGCGTTCTTCGCTTCCTCCCCCAGCAAGAAAAGAGGGGTGGCCGTCCTGATTAAAAACAACATACCATTTGCCCTGACGACGGTAACCAAAGACCCCGAGGGACGGTACATACTCCTCCAAGGTACGCTCTCAGGCTCCCCCTTAGCCATCCTAAATATTTACGCCCCAAACGCCAACCAAACCCAATTCCTACAGAACCTCCTTAGCACCCTCGACCAACCGACGCTCTCTTCCCTTCTCCTAGTCGGAGACGTAAATATGGTACTTAACCCAGCCCATGACAGATCAGGCCAAACTACTGCCCCATATTCCATCCAACTACAGACAAAAGCCCAAAAATTTCAAGATATCCTCGGGGAGTACTCTCTGACAGATATTTGGCGAGCCCAGCACGTGGGTCAGCGAGACTACTCTTTCTACTCAACCCCCCATCAGTCTTACTCGAGGATCGACTATTTTCTGGGCACCAATAATGTACTCCAGGCATCCTCCCACTCCGAAATAGGCCCAATAACGTGGTCTGACCATGCCCCTATCGTACTCACCCTCTCTCTGCCTTTCGTCAAGTCCTTAACATACAATTGGAAACTCGACGACTCGCTTCTCAACGATCCACTAGTAGTCAAAACAGTGAAACAAAAACTGATCTCCTTCTTCCAAATAAACAAAGGTTCAGTGCCCTCAGCAGCAACTCTGTGGGAGGCCCACAAAGCCACCATCAGAGGGGAACTTATATCAATAGCCTCCTACAAGAGGAAACTTAAACAGAGAGCCCAGAAGGAACTCACGGATAAAATCCTAGCGCTAGAGCGCTCACACAAACAATCCTTATCAAAAAAGGTGTTCAGAACACTCGAGAAAGCGAGATCCGACCTAAAAGTGCTACAACTTGACGAGGTAGAGAGAGCCCTGAAATGGACCAAACAGCGGTTCTACGATAGGGGCAACAAAGCGGACAAACTTCTGGCCTCCAAATTAAGAGGCTTGAGGACAAAGTCCCAGATCACAAAGATCAGGACTAAAAGCGGCCTAGTCTCCTATAACGAGAAGGACATCGCGAATGAATTCGCAGAGTTCTACACAGATCTTTACAATCTCCACCCAACTAGCATGCCAAAAGATATCGCCAAAAATACATCCGACTATCTAACCAAATGCAACCTCCCATCCCTCACTCAGGAAGAACTCGAGTTCTTAAACAAGAAAATAACTCTAGAGGAACTAAAAAAAGCGATATCCTCACTTAAATTAGCTAAAACACCCGGTCCCGACGGATTTTCCAACGGGTACTATAAAAAATTTGTAGGCCCCCTGTCCCCCCACCTCCTAGAAATGTACAACTCCTTTATGCAAGACCAACAGATCCCAGACACTATGTCGGCAGCCAATCTGGCTATTATTCATAAAGAGGGCAGAGACCCCCTTCAATGCGGCAGCTACCGCCCAATATCCCTCCTAAACTCTGACCTCAAACTTTTCAGCAAAATCCTAGCAAACAGGCTGAATCCTATTCTCCCAAGGCTAATTCATATAGACCAGGTGGGATTTGTGTCAGGAAGACAGGCCTCTGACAACACCCGCAAAATTATTGATATTATAGACCACGTGCACCTCAAACAATCCCAGGCCCTGATACTAAGTCTCGACGCGGAGAAGGCCTTTGACCGCATCAGATGGTCCTATCTAGACCAAACGATGCGCCAATTCGGCTTCTCCGGACCATTTCTTGCCGGCGTCCGGGCCCTCTATACTAATCCAACAGCCCTACTAAAACTTCCAGGAGGCCGCTCCAACCCAATAAAAATACAAAACGGCACCAGACAAGGCTGCCCCCTCTCCCCTTTACTATTCGCCCTATCCATAGAGCCCCTGGCCGCCCGAATTCGAACTGAACCCACTATTAAAGGTATCCCAATCGGAGACAGGGAATACAAAATATCCCTGTTCGCCGACGACATAATTCTCACTCTGTCAGACCCCCTCACCTCCCTCCCTAACTTAGAAAAACTCCTTGACGAATTTGGCCAACTATCAGACTATAAAGTCAATACTGACAAGTCAGAGGCGCTTAGCATCTCCCTCCCGAACCCCGTATGGTCAGCCCTACAACAGAAATTTAAATATAAATGGAACACCTCCCACATCAAATACCTCGGAATCAAAATAGCAAGTTCATATAACTCGCTGTATCAAATTAACTACCCCCCCCTCTTCCGCCAGATCTTAAAAGATCTTGAGACCTGGCTATCCCACCAGATCTCCTGGTTCGGAAGGATAGTATCCACCAAAATGAACATCCTACCCCGCTTGCTCTACTTCTTTCAGACCCTCCCCGTCCCTGTCCCACTAGCAGAACTGAGGAATATTCAGGCCCATATCTTAAGATTTATATGGCAACAACGTAGAGCCAGGGTCCCACGATCGGTCCTATTAGCCTCGAGGTCGAGAGGGGGTCTGGGGGCCCCGGACATACTCCGATACTACCTTTCGGCCCAACTGAGGCAGGCGGTAGTATGGAACAGTTCCCCCGCCACCAATTGCTGGCTGGAGATCGAGACACACCACGCTTTCCCGAACCCCCTCCCGACCCTACTGTGGTCCCCAGCTCTCAAAAACAGGAAATCGCTGAGACTTGGTCTCGGGGCAATGAGATGCACGAGGTCGACATGGTTAAAAACCAAAGGGAAATATGGCCTAGCTTCAACCCCCTCTCAACTGACCCCCTTATTCGGGAACCCGGACTTCCCACCCGGATGCGCCCGATCCCAATTCAGCCAATTTCAAGGCTTAAACATCAGAGTGGTTGCGGATTTGCTGGAAAAAGACGAGGCCATGTCCCTCCCGGAATTAAGAACCACATTCGCGTCCCCCAACTTGCCCATTTTCCAATACCTCCAGATCCGACATTTCCTAAGAACCCAATCCCCTACTCTCAAGTTCCCGCCGCGTTCTAGATTCGAGACCCTCTGCCTCAAAGGCGAATACCAAAAGGGCCTCATATCAGAGATTTATAAAACGCTCGAAGCATCTCAGCCCCCCCCTAACCACCTATATATGCAGAAATGGAATGAAGACCTAAACACCAACTTGGACCTTGAGGATTGGGAGGATATCTGGGAAGCAGCCACCAAAACCTCAATTTGTTCCGTCACAAAAGAAAACATCTATAAAATATTATTCCACTGGTACCTGACCCCGAGTAGACTGAGCCAAATCTACCCAGGCACTTCAGACGAATGCTGGAGAGGTTGTGGTCAAAGGGGGGACATGCCCCATATTTGGTGGACATGTCCGGAGATCCAAAGATTCTGGTCCCGGATCCAGGGCCTCCTGACCGAGACCCTGGATATAGAAATACCCCTGGACCCGCTGATCTACGTGCTGGGAAAACCAATTGACGACCTCCCTGCCCCGGCGACCAGACTCGCGGCGGCAATTCTGACAGCTGCGAGATGCTGTGTCGCGGCGGCATGGAAGAAAATTAAAGCCCCCTCCAGAAGAACTGTGATAACAAGAATAGACGGAATTATGAGCATGGAAAAACTGACGGCAATGTTAAAGCAAAAAACCCCACAATTTTACTCTACCTGGGAACCCTGGATAGGACTATCAACCCCCACATAAACCCCTCAGCTACTCCCCCCCCCCCCTACGGCCGACGAACCCTAACCCCCTCCCCCCTCTCTTCCTGAAGTCGTTCCCAACTATCCACCTTTCCTTCGTCTCCCCCTCTCTTTTTCACTATTGAAAGAAGGAAAAAGGGTTTATTGTGTGTCATTTACCTTTTCTATACCATGTACATGCACTGCGCCGTACTTACAAGTTGGCCTGTGAGCCAGTGTCGATATTATGTACCCCTGTGATGTATGACACCAATAAAGGAAAAATATTAAAAAAAAAAAAAAAAAAAAAAAAAGAGGGAGAAATCTGGCCGATAGCCTGATACATGCAGATAATGAGGGTAACTACAGAACTCCTCATTTTCTGGAGGGTGGCAGACCGGGTAACTTTAGATGCATGAGCTGCTCGGTCTGTAACAGTCTGACTACCGGTAGTCAATTCAGTCACCCCCAAAGCGGGAGGATCATAAAAATCAAAAATAGAATCACATGTAGATCTGAATATGTAGTGTACGTAATAAAGTGTCCATGTGGTCTTCTTTATGTGGGTAAGACCATAAGAATGTTAAAAACAAGGTTCATTGAACATAAAAGTGTAATTCGAAAAGGTACGGATCCCTCTATTCTTGTGCAACACTGTGTGGAACACAATCATAATGCTGCCTCTTTACGCATCATGGGTATTGAGACAGTAGCACCTAGACAAGGCACTCCAGATAGGGAGACTTTCTTATTGAGACGTGAAGCATTCTGGATACATGCTTTAAATACCAGCAACGGTATGGGTCTTAATGAGAAACAGAATTTAAAATGCTTCCTTAATAGAAGGTAATTTTTTGTCTTTCTACAGGCATATTTGATCTTGCACCATCCATGGACTCTGCACTTACCAATTGGGAAGATTATCCTTTTTGTGTGTTTTTTTTCCCTTCTTTTTTTCCCCTCCCTCCCTCCCTCCCCCTTCCCCTCCCTCCCTCCCCCTTCCCCTCCTTCCCTCCCCCTTCCCCATCCTCCCTTCCCCTTCCCCCCCCCCCTTGTTGTGTGTACCCTTTTCTGACCTAGGTATACACACTAGTATATTCTAAATATGGATGTACTGCATATTCTTATGTGGCATTTCACTGTAACTTTGCAGGATTATACTGATGTCATCTGCAGTATACAGTCACATGTTTTAATAGTATTTTGCTGTATTAGTTTTGTGCACATAAGCTTTATTAATATTTTGGTGTGTGGTTTATTTACACTTTCAGGGTGATTTATAGGAGTGTCTCACTCCTCCCTGCTCTGACACTGATCCCATGGCGACGGATACATCTTTGTCCAGCCCTGTGAGTACAGTCTTGATTGGTGCACGCCCGCCCCCCCTTACCCTCCCCTGACTGCCGGGTCACGCTGACGTCATCATGGGGGAGTGTTCAGTCTGGGGAGAGGTGTGGCTGTGGCTGCAGTCCTCCAAGACAGCTCTATGCTGTATTGCCAGGGATTTAGACCTAGACGTCTGACGTCACTAGGGGGCGCCATATGGTAGCTCTGACGTCATCAGGTGGGCGTCAACATCCTGGTTATGTGGCAGAGCGGGGAGGGGTGAGTATCAGGGGGGTGGTATATATTGTGACTGTTTCTTGTGTTTGTAGCCTTCACCTTGACTGCCGAAACGTTGGACTTTATGGCATATTAAACCTCCTTTGAGTAAGACCGTGTGCCTGCTTCTTCTTCTTTGTCCGGCTACAGGAAGGGTCAGGAGACAGGGAGGACAGAGGCAGGAGAACCCCATCTGGCTCCGGCCTTGCCTGTCCCTACGAATACAAACATACAACCCCTCACTGAATAACATAGCCCTAATCCCATGTAATAATCCTGGGTGTAAACAAAATAATGGTTTTATGAATATTGTAATGGTTTATTAGGGACCTAGGAGGTAGCCAGTGGGGCTGTTATGTGTATTTTTGTTTATTGTGGGTAGCGGGGGTGGGTGAACGGGGTATTGGCCCCAAGGATGGGTGTTTAGGCCTACCGGGTGGGGGGGTAGCGGGAGGGGTTAACCCCTTCATTACCTTAACGGTATTAACCGCTAAGTTAAAGAAGAGGTTAAGTCATCCCGCAACCCCCTGGCAAGGCCTAAACACCCACCCAGGGCCAAATACCACCTTCACCCACCCCCGCTACCCGCAATAAGCCTGGCACGGGTATATAACCCCTTCATTGCCTTGGCGGTAATGAAGTTGCCTGTAAATGCATTTTTTATGCATGGGATTCATGCCGGGGGTCTCTGGTGCTGATATTAATGGATATCAGCTCTGGGACACATGCATTTTATTTTCATCGCAGCTTCACCCCACCTTCTTGCCAACTTTTGTGGCTGGACAATTTGGAGAAGAAACAGCAATTTTAAAGTGGCGATCAGCCGCAATAAACTGATCAGGGCTTATAGAATTGAGCGTGTTTGAAAAACTGGCGATCAGTGCCGAAAAGTGGCTTATCACCGCGCGTCTGCCGATTTTATTTATTTATTTATTTTCCGGCAAAAAAAACGGTTATTTTTGCTGTAATCGCCAGCTTCTCTGGGCTTACTGAATCGCTGTAGGCGATTACTGCATGAGGGCCTTAGGGAGGATGTGTTCCTGTAAAGTACACCTAGTTTGGCATAGGATTTGGATGTCAGGGTATCAATGTGCAACCCAAATGTTAAATGGGAGTTGAACTATATGCCCAGATATTTCAAACCAGTAACAGGGGCTATGATGGTTTTAGAGCTGGTTTTTATCTGAAGCTCTGTCATTGGTAGCTTTAGCAATTTAGCTCTGGTCCCAAATACCATTGTTACAGTCTTGTCAGTGTTTAAAATCAGTTTATTTTAAGAAATCCAGTTTCAAGTCTCAAAAAATCAGATTGAAGTATGTGTTCAAGGTCAGAGAGGCGAGGGCTGCGTGCATATAGGATAAGATCTAAGGCCTCTCACAATAACCCGTTAGGAATATTAATTCCTCATCTATCCGACATAAGTATAAAATATACTCTACCAAGACCCCTAATACAGAGTTACCCACCTTATACGGGAGCAGCTGCCAGACGAGTATAGTAAATGTATCTTATTTCTTTTGCCACTGGAGGGCAGCGTGGAGTTACACGGAGTGGCGCCCGTAAGGACGACGTGCCAGTTAGACGGAAGGAGAAGCGCACACACTTTTATGTGAAACGGATATATTTGGGGAGGGATTTAGGAGTCTGAGTAAGAAAATTAACCATTTAAATATGCACAGATTTAATCCCACTTTTGGAAATTAGGGATGTTGCCTAAAAGTTTGAGAATGCATAAAGTGCCACCCATGGGCTTTAATGAAGCAGCATTTGTGGGCTAAAGGGAACAGCATTCTGTATAAAGGTATTTTGGACTCGATATAAATAATTGATGCCAAAAACTAATATTAAGTAAATTGAGAATGGAAAAATCTTCAGCACAAACGTACAGAATGTGATATTCTGAGAGATCTTACAGATGTTATCAAATCCCACAATGAATATATAGAAAATGTCTGTATAGAACGAGTCAAACAAGAATATGCCAATAAAACGTTTAATTGGGAGATACAGGGGCCACAATTCAGGTCATTTAGCTGAAAGAAGAGAAGCCGGTCAGCCGGTAGAGCAGGTCAGCCGGTAGAGCAGGTCAGCCGGTAGAGCAGGTCAGCCAGTAGAGCAGGTCAGCCGGTAGAGCAGGTCAGCCGGTCAGCTCTGAGATCAGCATTACTTATATCTCCTAACCTTTGCCCCCTGCATGTAATGCGCAGAACAGCCTACACTGCATACTGCACCGACACACTTTATTCGAGCAAATACCCAGTATGTACCTGGCAGATACCTGGAATGCGCCGCTCCTCACCTCTGACAAGCCCCGTTGCGTTTGCCTTCCCAGCCTGGGTTCATGCCTGGCTGATGGGCGGCTGATCTGTTAAATGATAATGATTAGGATTTAATAGGCTGCAATGCTTCGCGTGTCTACCAGATGGCATAAATTCATGAATTGTAATGCAGTATATATATATATACTGTGCAGTATTGCAGCCAGTGGGAATAAAATGCTTCAATCCCTGCTTGGAAAATAACTCAATGCACTCGGGCAGAAAACAGTCACAAACCTCAATACACCCGGGTATACCCGAATTCGTGGGACTAGCCAAGCTCGAATAAAGTGTGTCGCCAGTGTACACTGGCGACACACTTTATTCGAGCTCGGCTAGTCCCACGAATTCGGGTATACCCGGGTGTATTGAGGTTTGTGACTGTTTTCTGCCCGAGTGCATTGAGTTATTTTCCAGGCAGGGATTGAAGCATTTTATTCCCGCTGGCTGCAATACACACAGTAAATATATATATACTGCATTACAATTCATGAATTTATGCCATCTGGTAGACACGCGAAGCATTGCAGCCTATTAAATCCTAATCATTATCATTTAACAGATTAGCCGCCCATCAGCCAGGCATGAACCCAGGCTGGGAAGGCAAATGCAACGGGGCTTGTCAGAGGTGAGGAGCGGCGCATTCCAGGTATCTGCCAGGTACATACTGGGTATTTGCTCGAATAAAGTGTGTCGGTGCAGTATACTGTACATGAGATACTTAACCCTTTCTTTTCGCTCGACTCTAATCTGAATGATTTGCAAATTGGTTTGTAATTAGAGAGATATTTGTAGCAGAATCCCATGTATGTTCTTTTTACCTTTTTAGATACCATTTTGTGTAATAAAAGATATGAGATCAGAGGGGCTTCCTGTTTGCACTCGTGTTTTGGCAGAAGTGTATATGTGACCCTATAAACCTTCTTCACACCCGGGCTTGGCAGCGTGACACTAGTGCAGCGATCTGGGGAAGAATCACTGAGCTGTTAGCAATAGATACAACGGATAGAAAAGACACTACACATAGGTTGGATTAAAGAGAGTATTTTATTAAAATAATGAATCTCTTTGCTGGGAGGGGCCTGCAGCACATTGCAGAGCGATATAGTAACACGCAGAGCAATGCATTGCAGGCCCCTCCGGCAGCAAAGGGGTGAAGACCCCTGCAGGGTGTATAAAGATCTCACTGATAATTCATGCACAAAGGGTAGTTTGTTGCTGTGATCCAGAGGAAGGCGAAACATAACCCCTGCTGTGCAATGGGGGAAAAAATTCCTTCCTGACCCCATTAAATGGCGATCGGATGGTCCCTGGATCACTGCGCAGTGAGATCAGATGGAGCAGCACAGATCAGCGTTGTTATACACAGGGGCACACTCGGTATATAGAGATGCGGGTGATGGGGCCCTTGTGCCCCTGTGTATAACTCACCTGCTCCCCCATCCCCCTGCATATCTATCCCATTCACCCCTTTTCCTCCCGCATACCTCGCAGGGCCGGCCGGCCATTAGGCGGTCGCCTAGCGCGCAGAGGTCCTAGGGGCGCATTAATAATCATTATTATTTTTTCCTATTTATTTATCTTTTTTTTTAAATTATTATTCTTTTTTTTATCCAGTATTTTGGCGCCCTTTTATTTTTATTTTGCGTCGCGCTGGGGTGCGGTCGCACCCCCTGCAGCCCCGATAGCTACGCCACTGTTTATTTTATTATTTTATTTATCTTATTATTTTTTATACAACTGGGGCACAAATTTTAAGTTTCGCCTCGGGCGCATGAAACCCGTGCTCCGGCCCTGCTCCTTGTTCTCTCTCACTATCCCAATCTCAATATCCCTATCTCCCTCTAGTACCTGCCCCTCCCGCAGCCTTCCTGATCTTATCTGCCTCTCCTGCGGTCAAACCAACTTCTCAGGGCCCCTAGAAAACCCCCGTATCTACGCCCTGGCTCCTCTGCTACCTGCTCCTGGCTTCTTCTCCGCCTAAAAAAGGTGAAGCAGCAGATTTGTCCGCACCTCTCGTATTCTCCTACCTGCTCCCGGGGTCTTCTCCTCCACCTAAAAAAGGTGAAGCAGCAGATCCGGCCACACCTGTCGTATGCTCCTTGGTCATCGTACACCACGTTTGCGTCATCGGCCGCCTTGTAGCCCACCTCATTGTTCCACTTGACGCCCGCTTTGTCGTATGCCTCGTCGTCCGCCTCGTAGCCCGCCTCGTCGTCTGGTGGCACAAAGGGCACCACCTTCGTGCGTGTCCTGATCTGCAGGAGACATGAAGTGTTTGTAACCAGGGACAGTGATACTCTGTATCGCAAGAGCTCCTGTGCCACTTATACCCCATCCCCAATACCACGTTATACCGCCCTCCACAGGGCAAATACCCGTTATATCCACCTCACCAGGCCCAGTACCCGTTATACCCACCTCACCAGGCCCAGTACCCATTATATACCCCTCCCCAGAAGGTCATGTTTCTATTTATCAAAAATACATTGAGTTACCTCTGGTTTTCAGGCATGTCCTGGGGGAGTTATCACAGAGACACAGAAACGTCGCTGAGTTTGGGTTAGTAACTCCCTTAACCTCTCAGCAGTTGAATTCCCCATTAGGCGCTTAGCACGTTAAAAACAAGCGTTGCTATTTCTCTGCATGAAGTTGCAGGTAATTGGAAGAGTTACACAGTGACGGCTATTTCATCACTCACCTTCTTTCCCCGAAACGGTCTTTTCTGTCTTATTTCCGGCTTCACATCGGATATCCATATCCATTCTTGGCCTCTGATCTGTATGCAGGACAATGCTTTAAGACAGGGTTGCACAACCTTTTCCCCCTGCTCCCCCCTCCACCTTCCCCACCTTGTCCCCGACGTTCTGATGTAACGACGTCATGTGATATCACGTTGCTATGGCAATGCCACATCATGTGACGCCACGTTGCTGTCGCCAGAAGCCGCCGGAGACAAGGAAAGGGAACTTACAGAGGCCTTGCGCGCGATCTCCGGCATTTAATTTAAATGCTGTGGGGAAGAGCGAGGGGCCTCTGTAAGCGCCGAGCCCCTCCTCCCAAGAAAATGTCGTGCCCCTCGATTTGCGCACCCCTGCTTTAAGAGATATTCTGGGACCCTCCAACTCCTCCATCGGACCCTTCCTCATATTGACTGACCTTGCAGTGCTCTGCACTGACTTGCACTGACCTGCTATGGTGCCTCTCAAAATACCATGCTAACTCATTTTGAACATACATGTGTCCTTTCTACATGTTACTCAGCTTGTATGGGCCACAGACAGCTTTCCCGGGGTCCAGGACTAGTTTCCACCTGGGACACTCACCCATGGGTCGGCGACCTTGCGAGAACCCACCCCCCCCAACTTGTTTTCTCTTGCACTGCCATAGACAACAACATTTCGGCCTGCTGGCCTTTCTCAGGTAAAGTGGCTAAACCCACTAAATCCAGCAAAGAAAGGCCAGCAGCCGAAACATTGTAGTCTGTGGCACAATAAATTATCTTTTTTTTTTTCAAATCCGTGTGCCCTTTCCCATCAATCTTATTGTATCCATTGGACGAAATGCCGGTCTTCCCTGAGACGAAGGGGCACCGGTAAAAGTATCACTACTTATTGTTTTTTTTTGGTGTGCAGCAAATCCCCATCATTTTTGCGTTCTCTTGCTCGGCCCCAATCTGACACACCACCTTGCTCTCTCACCCCCCTCTTAGACTCCCCCGTCACCCTTTCCTTCCCCAAAGGTTGTCCTTTAATCAGATCTTACCCAAATTGTCTCCATCTCCCTTGGAAATGTTCTGTCTTTAAGCTGTGCGGTTCCTCTTGATCCGAACTTTCTTAGCTGACCCCTTTAGGTTTCGGCTCCGAGGGTCTAAAAAATAAGCAACTCCGAAAAGATGTGAAAAATGCGCACGGGTCCTAATGGGGCACTGAGGGGGAGACTTAAATACTAGTAAATATAATCTACTGTGCTAACAAATATAATCTATTAACTAACAAATATAACTTATTAAACTAAGAAATATAATTTATTAAACTAACAAATATAACTTATTAAACTAACAAATATAACTTATTAAACTGAGAAATAATATTTATTAAACTAAGAAATATAACTTATTAAACTAAGAAATATAACTTATTAAACTAAGAAATATAATTTATTAAACTAAGAAATATAACTTATTAAACTAAGAAATATAATTTATTAAACTAAGAAATATAACTTATTAAACTAAGAAATATAACTTATTAAACTTAGAAATATAATCTATTAAACTAAATAAATATCTATTAAACTAAATAAATATTCAACTAAATAAATATAATCTATTTAAAAACAATACAATAAAATGCTGGAGAAATGATACGTCAACCAAGTCACAGATGTGATGCCAATGAGGGTTGAACTCCTTGCAGATCCACCGTCAGCTGGTTGTGGCAGAAAGTGGTGACATACAGTAGAACAGAGTGGTTGAGCTGTAACCATGGCAGTCAGGTCAGAAATCAACACATTATTTTTTGAAATTTAGAATGAGAATGTTCTGTATGTCACATTCTGGGCTCAGACTCTGAGCCCTGTCACATGTTAGCAGCTTGTGATAATAGAAAGTATCCATATACTGGGATGTGATAAGAAACATGAAGGTCATTTTATACTGGGTCCCATAACCTGCTATATATACAGGCATACACCGGTTTAAGGACACTCACTTTAAGTACACTCGCGAGTAAGTACATATCGCTAAATAGGAAAACGGCAGCTTACGCATGCGCCTGTCAGCACGTCCTGAACAGCAATACTGGCTCCCTACCTGTATCGAAGCTGTGCGCAAGGGGGGAAACTATAGAGCATGTTAGCAGCTTGTGATAATAGAAAGTATCCATATACTGGGATGTGATAAGAAACATGAAGGTCATTTTATACTGGTCCCATAACCTGCTTTATATGAAGTATCATTTTACACTAATTAGTAGAGATGTTACATTTTGAAAAATAGCACTTCTGGCGAAATTGTTCATTTTCTCTACAAATGATAAATGAAAAAGTTGGATAAAACGTTATATGTGTGTGTGCGCGCGCAATATATATATATAGAGGTATCAGTACCGTTATGCATTTTGGGATGCAAGAATAAAAAGGCGACTTACAAATTAAATGGAGATATATTGGGGGAATACTTGATGGAGAAGGATTTAGGAGTGCTTGTAGACAGCAGGCTTAGCAATAGTGCCCAATGTCATGCAGTAGCTGCAAAGGCAAACAAGATCTTATCTTGCATCAAACGGGCAATGGATGGAAGGGAAGTAGACATAATTATGCCCCTTTACAAAGCATTAGTAAGACCACACCTTGAATATGGAGTACAATTTTGGGCACCAATCCTAAGAAAAGACATTATGGAACTAGAGAGAGTGCAGAGAAGAGCCACCAAATTAATAAAGGGGATGGACATTCTAACTTATGAGGAGAGGCTAGCTATATTGGATTTATTTACATTAGAAAAGAGGCGTCTAAGAGGGGATATGATAACTATATACAAATATATTCAGGGACAATACAAGGAGCTTTCAAAAGAACTATTCATCCCACGGGCAGTACAAAGGACTCGGGCCATCCCTTAAGGTTGGAGGAAAGGAAATTTCACCAGCAACAAAGGAAAGGGTTCATTACAGTAAGGGCAGTTAAAATGTGGAATTCATTACCCATGGAGACTGTGATGGCAGATACAATAGATTTGTTCAAAAAAAGGTTGGACATCTTTTTAGATGGGAAAGGTATACAGGGATATACCAAATAAGTATATATGGGAAGGATGTTGATCCAGGGATTAATCCGATTGCCAATTCTTGGAGTCAGGAAGGAATTAATTTTTCCCCTTAATGGGGTTTTTTGTTTGCCTTCCTCTGGATCAATAAGTAAGTATAGATATTGATATAAAGTATCTGTTGTCTGAATTTAGCATAGGTTGAACTTGATGGACGTACGTCTTTTTTCAACCTCATCTACTATGTAACTATGTATGTAATGGTGCAGCGCCTCCATCTCTGAGCCCCAGGAATACGGGTGGAATCCTTCCAGAGAGTCCCCCCCCCCCCCCCTCGGGGATGAGAGATTCCAGTCTCACACTGTATATCTTCAAAAGCAGCCGCAGCTCTTTATTCACAGCAGCAGAATAGCAGCAACAAGACTGTCAATCAGGTACAGGGTGTCTTCCTCCACACAGGACTGCTCTCCCTCAGGATGGTCTCTGTGTCCCTGCCACCACCCCAGGTCAAGGGCACCCAGGGTGGGGCTAGCTCTTCCCTCGCCCCCTAAACAGGGTGAGAGGAATTGGTCCACCTCCCTAACTAAGGTTGCATCAGCTCTACTCAGAGGCTGATGGCTCCCCTTCTCCAACGGCCAATTGATATAGGCTCTCTCTGTCACCCTGGGCCAGCCAGGTGACAGACTCAGCAGACTCTAACTCTGGACTGAACTCTTAACTCTGACACACACTTCTACTAAATAGGAAGTGCACTGCTCTTTATGATATTGGCAGGCACTGCCCCTGTGTCTCTGCCTACCACACAGGGTCAGGTACCAATTTCAGGAATGTCCCGTTATTAGCGTAAACACAACAGAGTTCAATGGATCTAGCATTAAGACTGTAAGCTCTGCAGGCCAGGGATTTCCTTTCCTATTGTCTGATTTTGTTTGTTGCACTTATTGTACTATAATTCTCTGTACTGTATTGCCTCTCTTATAAAGCGCTATATAAATAAATATTTACATACATAATATATCTTAATGCATCTTAAGACACCTTAGAGTTCCCTCTATAAGACACTTTATGGTCCACTCAAGTGAATAGTCTGTAAGTAGGGTGACCATTCGTCCCGGTTTTGCCGGGACAGTCCCGTTTTTTTCTGCCCTGTCCCGATTTTAGCTCCGTCCCGTTTATGTCCCTGTTTTTGTCCCTGGTCCCGGTATTGCGGGGCAGCGGCGGTGAGGAGAATGCTGCGGCCGGTAAGTATTTTCTATGTGTGTGTGTGAATGCTGCCGGGGAGACTGAATGAAGGAGAATGCCGGGGGCGGGACTTAGAATGACGGCCGGCCCGCATGGGATTGGATGAATGATGATGCCGGGGGCGGGACTTAGAATGCCGGCCGGCCCGCAGGGGATTGGTTGCAGGCAGGTCAGAGGAAGCCGGGGGCGGGACTTCCGCTTTGTGCAGAGCACACGTGTCTTCCCGCTCCCGGCTCCTCTGTTCGCGGTGAGTGTCCCCTTTCTGTCCCGGGTCCCAGCCAGGGGGGGTAATAGGAGGTGGTAGCGGGGGTGTGCCTACCTTTGTACCACCTTGTACCTTTGCCCCCCAGCGCTCCCACCATTGCCCCCCCGGCGCTCCCATCATTGCCCCATAGGCGCTCCCACCTTTGCCTCCCGGCGCTCCCACCTTTGCCCCCCGGCGCTCCCACCTTTGCCCTATCGGCGCTCCCACCTTTGCCCCCTGGCGCTCCCACCTTTGCCCCCCCCCCCCCCGGCGCTCACAGCTTTGCCCCCCATGCGCTCCCACCTTTGCCCCCCCCCCCCCCCGGCGCTCACAGATTTGTCCCCCCGGCGCTCACAGCTTTGCCCCCCCGGCGCATCCACCTTTGCCCCCCCGGCGCTCACAGCTTTGTCCCCTGTCGCTCACAGCTTTGCCCCCCGGCGCTCACTTCCCCCCGTCCCCTTGGTGTGGGAGATGGGCTCGCGGGCTGGCAGTGGTTGCTGCGCGGTCGCAGGCGGTGCAGGGGGAGGCGGGGTGTATCTCTGTGTGTGTGTATCAGTGTGTGTGTGTATCAGTGTATGTGTGTGTGTGTGTGTGTGTGTGTATCAGTGTGTGTGTGTGTGTGTGTGTGTGTGTGTGTGTGTGTGTGTATTAGTTGGTGGGTGGGTGTGTGTATCAGTGGGTGGGTGGGTGTGTGTATCAGTGTGTGTGTGTGTGTGTGTGTGTGTGTATCAGTGTGTGTGTGTGTATGTGTATCAGTGTGTTTGTGTATGTGTATCAGTGTGTGTGTGTGTGTGTGTGTGTGTGTGTGTGTGTGTGTGTGTATCAGTGGGTGAGTGTGTGTATCAGTGGGTGTGTGTGTGTGTGTGTGTGTGTGTCAGTGTGTGTGTGTGTATCAGTGGGTGTGTGGGTGTGTCAGTGGGTGTGTGTGTGTGTCAGTGTATGTGTGTGTATCAGTGGGTGTGTGTATCAGTGGGTGGGTGTATCAGTGGGTGTGTGTATCAGTGGGTGTGTGGGTGTATCAGTGGGGTGTGTGTGTTTCAGTGGGGGTGTGGGGGTGTGTATCAGTGGGGGTGTGGGGGTGTATCAGTGGGGGTGTGTGTGTGTGTGTATCAGTGGGGGGGGGTGTATCAATGGGGGGGGGTGTGTGTATCAGTGGGGGTGTGTGTGTATCAGTGGGGGTGTGTGTATCAGTGGGGGTGTGTGTATCAGTGCGGGTGTGTGTGTGTATCAGTGGGGGTGGGGGTGTATCAGTGTGTGTGTGTATCAGTGTGTGTGTGTATCAGTGGGGGGTGTGTGTGTCAGTGGGTGGGTGTCTCTCACTCCCTGTCTCCCTGTCTCCCCCACCCTGTCTCCCTCCCTCCCTGTCTCACCCTGTCTCCCTCCCACCCTGTCTCACCCTGTCTCCCTCCCACCCTGTCTCACCCTGTCTCCCTCCCTCCCACCCTCTCACCCTGTCTCCCTCCCTCCCACCCTGTCTCCCTCCCTCCCACCCTGTCTCCCTCACTCCCACCCTGTCTCCCTCACTCCCACCCTGTCTCCCTCCCTCCCACCCTGTCAATGTCTCCCTCCCTCCCACCCTGTCTCCCTCTCTCCCACCCTGTCTCCCACCCTGTCTCCCTCCCTCCCACCCTGTCTCCCTCTCTCCCACCCTGTCTCCCACCCTGTCTCCCTCCCTCCCACCCTGTCTTCCTCCCTCCCACCCTGTCTTCTTCCCTCCCACCCTCCTACCCTGTCTTCCTCCCTCCCACCCTCCCACCCTCTCTTCCTCCCTCCCACCCTCCCACCCTGTCTTCCTCCCTCCCACCCTCCCACCCTGTCTTCCTCCCTCCCACCCTGTCTTCCTCCCTCCCACCCTCCCACCCTGTCTTCCTCCCTCCCACCCTCCCACCCTGTCTTCCTCCCTCCCACCCTGTCTTCCTCCCTCCCACCCTGTCTTCCTCCCTCCCACCCTCCCACCCTGTCTCCCTCCCACCCTCCCACCCTGTCTTCCTCCCACCCTCCCACCCTGTCTTCCTCCCTCCCACCCTGTCTCATGTCTCACCCTCCCTCCCACCCTGTCTCTCCCTCCCTGCCACCCTGTCTCCCTCCCTCCCACCCTGTCTTCCTCCCTCCCACCCTGTCTTCCTCCCTCCCACTCTGTCTTCCTCCCTCCCACCCTCCCACCCTGTCTTCCCTCCCACCCTGTCTTCCAACCCTGTCTTCCCTCCCATCCTGTCTTCCAACCCTGTCTTCCTCCCTCCCACCCTGTCTTCCAACCCTGTCTTCCTCCCTCCCACCCTGTCTTCCAACCCTGTCTTCCTCCCTCCCACCCTGTCTTCCTCCCTCCCACCCTGTCTCCCTCCCTCCCACCCTGTATCACCCTCCCTCCCTCCCACCCTGTCTCACCCTCCCTCTCACCCTGTCTCCCTCCCTCCCACCCTGTCTCCCTCCCTCCCACCCTGTCTCCCTCCATCCCACCCTGTCTCACCCTGTCTCCCTCCCTCCCATCCTATCTCACCCTGTCTCACCCCCTCCCACCCTGTCTCACCCCCTCCCACCCTGTCTCACCCTGTCTCACCCCCTCCCACCCTGTCTCCCTCCCTCCCACCCTGTCTCCCTCCCTCCCACCCTGTCTCCCTCCCTCCCACCCTGTCTCCCTCCCTCCCTCCCACCCTGTCTCCCTCCCTCCCACCCTGTCTCCCTCCCTCCCACCCTGTCTCCCTCCCTCCCTCCCACCCTGTCTCCCTCTCTCCCTCCCACCCTGTCTCCCTCCCACCCTGTCTCCCTCTGTCTCCCTCCCACCCTGTCTCCCAAATGTCTCACCCTGTCTCCCACCCACCCTGTCTCCCTCCCTCCCACCCTGTCTCCCTCTCTCCCACCCTGTCTCCCTCTCTCCCACCCTGTCTCCCTCTCTCCCACCCTGTCTCCCTCTGTCTCCCTCCCACTCTGTCTCCCAAATGTCTCACCCTTTCTCCCTCCCACCCTGTCTCCCTCCCACCCTGTCTCACTGTTAGGCCGGTGCTGCCCGCAGAACAGACCCGTCCCCTGAGCTGAAGGGGGAAGTGGTAATACACGCACCCGCAGCAAAGGGAGCGTGTCCGGAGTGTGGTATAAAGTGTTGCCAGGCCAGGTGTAGTAAGGTAGACAATACTTGCCGGTACCGGTTGTAGAGATAGAGTGATGAATGCTTTGCCGAGGTCAGGGAGAGAAGAGTGGAGATAGGTCGTAGTCCAAGCCGTGTTCAAGGGGTTACCAGAGTGAGCGTTGTCCAAGGAGTGCCGAGATCGATAGCCAGAGGGGGTAGTCATACAAGCCGCGTCAGAACCTGTGAAAACACTGAGAGAATCCAGAAGTACTTCCATACAGAGACTATGTCGAGCAAAGACTGAGAGCAGAGAGGAGCTAGATAAAGCAGGAAGGTCCAATTAGGAACGGAGGCGGGACAGGAAGAGCTACAGGGAGACACTGCAGATTGGTGCAGGCATAACAGGCCAGGTGAGTCTTGTTGGTAACCTGAGTATGCTCGTGCAGTGTGCGGGGGCGGAGCCTGAGGTCCGGGGGAAGGGAAGAAGAGTGTGCAAACGGAGCGTGCTCCGTAACTCATGTACGCGCGTGAACCGAGCCAGTGGATGGTGCAGGTGTGCGTGCAGGAGGGCGTGGACGCGCGCGGCGCTGTACAGAGGAATCGCCGAGGGGAGTGATCCCGCGACGGCGGCAGGGGTGGGGAGCTGTGGAGGCCGGTGAGGCAGGATTGTTTTGTGTGTCCAGGGGCTCCCTGCTGGGAGGGAGTGCTCTGTGTGAGGAGCGTGGAGAACGCCGATTCCTGACAGTACCCCCCTCTTCAGGAACGGCCTCAGGACGGTCCAAGAATGGTTTCTCTGGAAACTTTTTCCTGAAGGACTTAAGAAGAGCCGGGGCATGAATGCCCTTTGAAGGAACCCAGGATCTCTCTTCAGGGCCAAAGCCCTTCCACTGCACCAAAAACTGGAGCTGACCCCTGGATAGACGAGAATCCAAAAGAGAGTGAACCTCGTATTCCTCGTGTGACAGAGTGAAGTCAACTCCAATCAGTTACGCCTGGGAGACATATGTCTGAGGGCTTCATCCAGCACTCATAAGGGTTAACTCAGGTGGAAGTTAGGAAATCAGAACTCTTTAGCTGACACCTGAGAGCCAGCAAGGTTAGATAAAGGATCATGTGACTGGCAGTAGCTGCCAGAGAGAGAGAGAGAGAGAGAAGCACACTGCTGCGTGAGCCCTTAGCCAGAGGGATTTCACCAAAGACTACTTCAACTAAAGTAAGGATTATTCATTTGTTTACTGACTGCTTAAAGTACCCTTATGGTTTGGTTCTGGTTTAGCCAGCCAGCCTGCTAGATAGGTCTGCTGTGTTATTAGTCAGTTTTTCTCCCAAAGTGGAGCAGGATTAATTTTGTTAAAGGGACAGTGTACCCGCATGTTATGTTACTGTGGAGAAATAAAGCCACTGAACGTTTTTATTTTATTTATCCTGAAACTATACGTGTGGACTGTTCCCTGACCTCGGCTACAGGCCTTCCTGCCACAGGTGGTGTCAGAAGTGGGACGTCGGACGGCCCCTGTATCTGAAGGGCCACAAAAAAAAAAAAAATGGAGAATTTTTTTCTCAGTTCCTTGAGCTCCAGGTAGCAGAGAAGCAAGCAAATTTTTTTCTCAGTTCCTTTTGCTCCAGGTAGCAGAGAAGCAAGCAGAGCGACAAGCCCAGCAAGATGAGCGACAAGCCCAGCAAGCTGAGCGACAAGCCCAGCAATATGAGCAACAGGCCCGGCGAGAGGAAAAGCTACTCCAACTGCTGGTCGAAGGCCCAACCCCAGGCAGACCAGGGATTCCAAATAACCCACCGGTGATGCTGCCTAAAATGAAGCCAAACGAAGACCCAGAGGCATTTCTCCTCACTTTTGAAAGGGTAGCCACGGCCCACGGCTGGTCAGTTGATCGCTGGGTAACGACTCTGGCTCCACTCCTCATAGGGGAAGCTCAGGCCTACCAGGCTCTTCCAGCGGACGAGGCCATGGACTACCAGAAACTAAAGGCTGCTATTCTGGATCGCCTAGGCCTCACGCCAGAGACCTACCGACAGCGGTTCCGGACAGTCAAATATACAAACCGAGACAGACCCCGGGTCGTAGCCCACCGCTTAGTAGACTTATGGACCAGGTGGATACAACCGGGAAAACATGACAAGGCAGAGATCCTTGAACAGTTTGTGCTCGAGCAGTTCATACAGATACTGCCCCCCTCCTCCCGCTCCTGGGTAAAAAGACACGCTGCATTTTCCCTGGATTCAGCGGTCCGCTTGGTGGAAAACTTCCTGGGCGACGACACCTAAAAAAATGCTACAACACCTTTGATATATTAAAATATGTAGAAAAATAAAAAATTGTGTTTTGTGGTGTAAAAGAGTATAAAAATATATACTGGCCCTTTTGATGATTTTTGGTTGCTGCTTGACCTTGAAGAAGGGAACCCCGTGTCCTTCTTAACGTGGCAATGGGAGTGTGAAGACGGTCAGCGCAAAACTCATGGACCTCACGATGTTGATGGAACAGGATGAAGTTGAATAAAAATGGAATAAAACACAGTATTAGTGTCACATATGTGGGGGATGGGGGGGGTGGGGGGGAATGGAGGAAGGGGTGATGGTGGAATTCCACTAAATAAACAATAAATGAAACATAAACATATAGTTTCAGTGACTCACACGGGCTTGTGTGAGACTTCGCCCTCAACGCAGACTGTAGTGGGTAAATGCAGACTCCTATGGTGGAGTCCCAATAAACATAAAACTCACACGGCCTAATGTGAGTTCTTGCCCTCAGAGGGTGATGTCAGCCTGTATAGGTGGTGTGAAGTCGTCTCAGCAAAATATCCCCCAATAGGTATAGTGTGGGAGTGTCTCCTCTCCCCGTTGCCCAAAAGACCAAGAAAATGTGTGCAAACCAGGGTTAGCAATATAACAGGTCTTTATTTGGTAACAGTTTGAGACATGAGCATAAACAAGCATACACGTTGAAAAAGCATATAACAATATAATATATGTCAATATATTAAAATCAAACATTGTTTTAATAAATATTTTAAAATGTTTAAAAAACGTTTTAAAAAACAAACATCAATTCGCAGTGTGAAACATTATATTGTGGTGAGTATCATCAATAATCTTAAGCCTATGGACCTTTGCGGGCTCACACAGCCTGTTATAGTGGTTCTATGCCAGAGAGCTGTATCACTTAAACCATTATGCTGTCAGTGAACTTTTCTCCATTTGTTGTACAATGGTGCCATCATGTGGCTGAGTTTGGAAACTACATAGACATAGTTCTTCTCTCATGGTGACTCATGTTAGTAACAGAATGCTATTGGGATGTGGGCAGTGTAATAACCCAAATATATTAGAGATCTAAAAAATATTACAGATTTTTAGGGAACTTGAACATTAATAGCTGTTTGGACAAAAATAGATTAAACTTCAATACAGTTTGTAAAGGTGATCTTGTACAATGGTGCCATAATTTGGCTTAGTTTGGAAATTACAAAGACATAGTTATTCCCTAATGGTGACTAATGTTAGTAACAGGATGCTGTAGGACTGTGGGCACTGTAGCCACCCAAATTTATACACATTTAGACAAATATAAAACAATTCTAAAATAACTAGAAAAACTAAAAAATATAGATTTTAGGGAACTCGAACATTAATAACTAGTTGGACAAAAATAGATATTATTTCAATACAATTTATAAAAATGATATTGTTCATTAGTTGCCACGGTGGTATGCGTCAATTTGGTCTTCAAGGACTGGTTCGTGGTGGATTCATATTTAAGACGTGAACTCCTATTCAAAATTGTAGGGGAAAAAAATGGGATTTGGGGATTGAAAACGGATCAGTGTGTGTTTAAAGGAAAGCTGCAATGTCTATCTCTACATTGAGGCCTATGGGGGCCAAGCTTTTCAATTTATAAATCCAAAAAGTTTCTTTTCTTGATAAAGTTGTCAGTCTGTCTCCACCCCTCCAATGTGGTGGACTACCTCAATGCCCCTAAATTCAAGGCCAGATGGATCTCCTTGGTGGTGTAGTGCAAAATGTTTTGATACACTATGTGTCATAAGTTTCCGCCTAATGTTCCCTAGGTGCTCCAGAATGCGTACCCGTAATGGTCGGCTGGTACGCCCTACATACTGGAGTCCACAGGGGCAATTTAGTAGATAGACTACGAATTCAGATTTACAGTTGATGAAATTTGAAATTTTGAACTGTTCTCCTGTTGCTTTAGAGCTAAACTGAATTTTCTCTTTTGTTCCCTGTTTGCAGGCTTTACAGGTGTTACATCTGTGGAAACCTTTTACTTTCTGTAACCAATTTAAGTCCTGGCCTGTTGTCCTACTTTCTGGCCGGAAGAGGCTTGGTGCTAACCTCCTTTTAATATTATCCGCCCTCTTATAGATAACCTTGGGTTTCTCTGGGAGGTATTCTTTCAAGGTGGGGTCTCCCTGTAGCAGATGCCAGTGTTTATTCAGGATCTTTTGTATGCTCCCTGCATCTTGTCTATATTGTGTTAGGAAAGCAATATTAAACTCCTCTCTAGGTTTTGGTGGATTGGTTTTTAAAATGTCGCTGCGTTTAAGCTTCCCTACTTCTATTATTGCTGTATCCATTTTTTCATTATCATAATTCTTTGCAATGAATCGGTTCTTCAGAATATTGGATTGTTCCCTATAAACATGATCATCGCTACAGTTTCTCCTGATTCTGCGAAACTGTCCTGGGGGTATGTTTTTCAGCCATTTCTTATGGTGGCAGCTAGTGTTAAGCAGGTAATTATTGCAGTCAACTGTTTTGAAGAAAGTTTTAGTCTTCAGTCTATTATCTTCTATGTAAATTGTTAGATCTAAAAAGTCTACCGAATTATTCCCTATGCATGTTGTGAAAGCTAGGTTCCTCTCATTATTGTTAATGTAATTCAGAAAGTGATTTAAGGTTTCATTGTTGCCTCTCCAGATAAAAAACACATCATCGATGTATCTCCGCCATAGCACAAGATCCGCACTGAATTCATGTTCCGACCAGATGGTATCGGTCTCCCAACTGTCCATGAACAAGTTGGCATAACTCGGTGCGAATTTTGTACCCATGGCTGTTCCGCACTTTTGTAAAAAATATGTTCCATCAAAATTAAAAAGGTTGTGTTTAAGAATAAAATTAATACTTTCTAAAATAAAGCGTCTTTGTTCTATGTGAACGGTGGCATCATTTATTAGCGTCCGTTCGATGGCTTTAATTCCATCATCATGTTTTATGGACGTGTATAATGAAGTCACATCGCAGGTGCACATTTTATAGCCTTCTTGCCAATCTATCTGTTCTAATATATTTAGAATTTGCGTGGTGTCTCTGAGATAGGACCGCATCTCCGCAACGTATGGCTGCAGAAATAGATCTATGTACTCCGACAGTCGAGACGTGAGCGAGCCTATCCCAGAGATAATGGGTCTACCTGGTGGTGCTTTAATGTCCTTATGGATTTTGGGCAGAAAATAGAATATTGGCATAACCGGGAATTTCACATTTAGATAATCATATTCTTTTTCATTCAGGACTCCTGTTGAGCTGCCCCTGTCTAGCAGAGTTTGGAATTCTACACAGAATTCTCTGTGGGGATTAGTCTTCAGACGTGCATAGGTGATGTCATCCGACAGTATCCTCTCTGCTTCACCCTTGTAGTATTCCGTGTCCATAATGACTACCCCCCCCCCCCTTTATCTGCTTGTTTGAATGTAATAGCCTTTTCTTTCTCTAAGTTTTGCAATGCGATTTTTTCTTTCAAGGTTAGATTGTTCTTAGTTATCTTAGTAGCACCAGAGGTTAGTCTATCAAAGTCCTCCTGGATTTTCTGATGGAAGACTTCTAAGTTATGGCCTTTCGCCCAGCTTGGATAGAATTTGGATTTATTTTTTAGGTTTGAATGCTTGAACTCATCCATCTCTATATTCGCGTTAGCATTATTGTTCACTACCTCCCTTGTTTGTGCATCTTTTGAAATAAAGAATTTTTTAAGGGTTAACTGTCTAATGTATTTGTGCGCGTCTATATACAGATTGAAACTGTTCGCCTTGGCAACTGGTGCGAAGTTCAGCCCCTTTTTTATTAGGTTACATTCATCTACATTTAATTCTTTTTTGCTCAGATTAAATATATTGTTCAAATCGCTGCTCTTTTTCTGTGTCCTTCTTCCTCCCCGCTTTCCTCGTGGGGCCTTTTTCTGAGTTTTGTGTTTGGGGTTTCTTTTTCTTTCTGGTTTTCTGACACTAGGAAGCGATTCTGAGTAACTAGGGGTGGTGCTTTGAGTGATTGGGCCTGTTCTAAAAAATGCCCTGCGTGTGGTCGGGGTGATCTTTGCTCTCTCACATGACTCTGTTCTCTATCCTGTCTTTCTCTATATGTGGTCCTCTGTTCCCTATGGGGGGATTTGTGTTCTCTTCCTTGGCTATGTTCCCTATGATGTTTACGGGGTGACCGGTAGTGTCTCCTTTGACTCTCTTCTCTCTCATAACGTCTCTCTCTATATTCCCGATTTGACCCATGATATTTATAAGGTGATCTACGATCCCTATCCCTGCTACGTTCTCTCTCATACCTGTTATCTCTACGTTCTAGTGGTGATCTAGCTCTGTAGTTGTATGCGGGTGGCTTGGCTCTATGATGGCTTTCCTGATAATCTTTGGAATAGTACTTGTGTCTCTGCCAGTTTTCCTCCCGGTCTCTATCTTGTTTATTTGCCTCTTCCCTTTTGTGACTGACTGCGTCCTCGGTACTGTGAGTTTTTATTTCTTTATTCTCTCCAGGAGTTTCTAGATCACCAACTTCCCGCCCTCTTGGTGGTATGTGTCTAGCCTCTGTATTGAATGATACATTTTTAGTGTTATCAAATTTGGAATAGGTCCTATGTTTGTCTATTTTGGTTGGATAGCTCGATATGTTGGTTCTTAAAGTTTTGTTGCTATCTTCTCTACTCCTATATTCAAACATTTTCCTATCCTTTGGGGTGGTAGGTGGGACTAGTGTGACCCTTTGCCATTTGGGGTTGGACCCTACTAAGTAGTCTTCCTCATCTCGTCTAAATTTCTTATTTTTAGACTCTATCAGATTTCTTTCTATAGCATCTATTTCATCAGCTAGTTTTTGGTCTCTATTTAGGAAGGTGGGGTTGTCTGTGGAAATTTCTAATCTCTTCTGAATTAAAGTAACTTCTCGATCAATTTCTATCAAGGTCTTTGTATGATGTTTAATGATTAGTTTCATTAGACTGAATGAACACGCATCCATAGTTTCTTCCCATTGGACATTATATTCTATGTCTGCTAATTCAAAGGAGGATTTTTTATCAAATCGTAAACCCCTAGGTATACGTTTGATGTCTAAGTATTTCTCTAAATAGACTTTATCCCAGACCTTTTTGGTCTCTTTCTTAAGTAAATTCTCAAGTTTGTCAAACTCGTTATTTATTGTTTCTACATCTCCCATCTCCGCTGACTCAATTTCTCTCATTTTGTTCTATATGTTGTTACTTCTGAAAATTCTTTTTGTAAAAACACTCTCTTTAATTTCGACTGGGTTTTCCATCTCTATGGTTTCTTCTTCCATATTAGGAGCTTTTTGGGGTGCTGCCACCAGGATGGGATTAGAAAAGGCTCAGTGGTTGTTTGAACTGGGGCGCTCCCTGGAATGTGTGGCTAAAAAATGCTACAACACCTTTGATATATTAAAATATGTAGAAAAATAAAAAATTGTGTTTTGTGGTGTAAAAGAGTATAAAAATATATACTGGCCCTTTTGATGATTTTTGGTTGCTGCTTGACCTTGAAGAAGGGAACCCCGTGTCCTTCTTAACGTGGCAATGGGAGTGTGAAGACGGTCAGCGCAAAACTCATGGACCTCACGATGTTGATGGAACAGGATGAAGTTGAATAAAAATGGAATAAAACACAGTATTAGTGTCACATATGTGGGGGATGGGGGGGGGGGGTGGGGGGGGTGGGGGGGAATGGAGGAAGGGGTGATGGTGGAATTCCACTAAATAAACAATAAATGAAACATAAACATATAGTTTCAGTGACTCACACAGGCTTGTGTGAGACTTCGCCCTCAACGCAGACTGTAGTGGGTAAATGCAGACTCCTATGGTGGAGTCCCAATAAACATAAAACTCACACGGCCTAATGTGAGTTCTTGCCCTCAGAGGGTGAGGTCAGCCTGTATAGGTGGTGTGAAGTCGTCTCAGCAAAATATCCCCCAATAGGTACAGTGTGTGAGTGTCTCCTCTCCCCGTTGGCCAAAAGACCAAGAAAATGTGTGCAAACCAGGGTTAGCAGTATAACAGGTCTTTATTTGGTAACAGTTTGAGACATGAGCATAAACAAGCATACACGTTGAAAAAGCATATAACAATATAAATATAGCAAGGTGAATAAACAAAAAGCACACTCACACTGAATTGTAACTTCTTTTGCCCAGCGTCGGCCGCGTGGTTTGATCCCGCAAGATCTCCTCCTCCGTTGTTGCTCTCACTGGCGCGTCCGGCAGTGGAACCGGAAGAGAGGATCTATACCGGATGTCCTGCGGTCGGCTGGGTCCCTCTCTCAATGAGCTCCGGCAGGGAACAACGCGTTTCGCAGTAAGCTTCGTCAGGTTCCTGCCGGATGCTCATTGTGTGCAGTCTATATAGGCGCCCCGATTTAATTAATTAGTAAAACACCTGGCTTTCATTAAAAGTTGTCCACTTCCAATAGACTAATGTAATGTCAATGTAAATCGAACCGATCATAGCCCTTGGATACAGGGACAATATACTTGTTATTGTAAACATTTCTCTAGTGTCAATATATTAAAATCAAACATTGTTTTAATAAATATTTTAAAATGTTTAAAAAACGTTTTAAAAAACAAACATCAATTCGCAGTGTGAAACATTATATTGTGGTGAGTATCATCAATAATCTTAAGCCTATGGACCTTTGCGGGCTCACACAGCCTATAATAGTGGTTCTATGCCAGAGAGCTGTATCACTTAAACCATTATGCTGTCAGTGAACTTTTCTCCATTTGTTGTACAATGGTGCCATCATGTGGCTGAGTTTGGAAACTACATAGACATAGTTCTTCTCTCATGGTGACTCATGTTAGTAACAGAATGCTATTGGGATGTGGGCAGTGTAATAACCCAAATATATTAGAGATCTAAAAAATATTACAGATTTTTAGGGAACTTGAACATTAATAGCTGTTTGGACAAAAATAGATTAAACTTCATTACAGTTTGTAAAGGTGATCTTGTACAATGGTGCCATAATTTGGCTTAGTTTGGAAATTACAAAGACATAGTTATTCCCTAATGGTGACTAATGTTAGTAACAGGATGCTGTTGGACTGTGGGCACTGTAGCCACCCAAATTTATACACATTTAGACAAATATAAAACAATTCTAAAATAACTAGAAAAACTAAAAAATATAGATTTTAGGGAACTCGAACATTAATAACTAGTTGGACAAAAATAGATATTATTTCAATACAATTTATAAAAATGATATTGTTCATTAGTTGCCACGGTGGTATGCGTCAATTTGGTCTTCAAGGACTGGTTCGTGGTGGATTCATATTTAAGACGTGAACTCCTATTCAAAATTGTAGGGGAAAAAATGGGATTTGGGGATTGAAAACGGATCAGTGTGTGTTTAAAGGAAAGCTGCAATGTCTATCTCTACATTGAGGCCTATGGGGGCCAAGCTTTTCAATTTATAAATCCAAAAAGTTTCTTTTCTTGATAAAGTTGTCAGTCTGTCTCCACCCCTCCAATGTGGTGGGACTACCTCAATGCCCCTAAATTCAAGGCCAGATGGATCTCCTTGGTGGTGTAGTGCAAAATGTTTTGATACACTATGTGTCATAAGTTTCCGCCTAATGTTCCCTAGGTGCTCCAGAATGCGTACCCGTAATGGTCGGCTGGTACGCCCTACATACTGGAGTCCACAGGGGCAATTTAGTAGATAGACTATGAATTCAGATTTACAGTTGATGAAATTTGAAATTTTGAACTGTTCTCCTGTTGCTTTAGAGCTAAACTGAATTTTCTCTTTTGTTCCCTGTTTGCAGGCTTTACAGGTGTTACATCTGTGGAAACCTTTTACTTTCTGTAACCAATTTAAGTCCTGGCCTGTTGTCCTACTTTCTGGCCGGAAGAGGCTTGGTGCTAACCTCCTTTTAATATTATCCGCCCTCTTATAGATAACCTTGGGTTTCTCTGGGAGGTATTCTTTCAAGGTGGGGTCTCCCTGTAGCAGATGCCAGTGTTTATTCAGGATCTTTTGTATGCTCCCTGCATCTTGGCTATATTGTGTTAGGAAAGCAATATTAAACTCCTCTCTAGGTTTTGGTGGATTGGTTTTTAAAATGTCGCTGCGTTTAAGCTTCCCTACATCTATTATTGCTGTATCCATTTTTTCATTATCATAATTCTTTGCAATGAATCGGTTCTTCAGAATATTGGATTGTTCCCTATAAACATGATCATCGCTAAAGTTTCTCCTGATTCTGCGAAACTGTCCTGGGGGTATGTTTTTCAGCCATTTCTTATGGTGGCAGCTAGTGTTAAGCAGGTAATTATTGCAGTCAACTGTTTTGAAGAAAGTTTTAGTCTTCAGTCTATTATCTTCTATGTAAATTGTTAGATCTAAAAAGTCTACCGAATTATTCCCTATGCATGTTGTGAAAGCTAGGTTCCTCTCATTATTGTTAATGTAATTCAGAAAGTGATTTAAGGTTTCATTGTTGCCTCTCCAGATAAAAAACACATCATCGATGTATCTCCGCCATAGCACAAGATCCGCACTGAATTCATGTTCCGACCAGATGGTATCGGTCTCCCAACTGTCCATGAACAAGTTGGCATAACTCGGTGCGAATTTTGAACCCATGGCTGTTCCGCACTTTTGTAAAAAATATGTTCCATCAAAATTTAAAAGGTTGTGTTTAAGAATAAAATTAATACTTTCTAAAATAAAGCGTCTTTGTTCTATGTGAACGGTGGCATCATTTATTAGCGTCCGTTCGATGGCTTTAATTCCATCATCATGTTTTATGGACGTGTATAATGAAGTCACATCGCAGGTGCGCATTTTATAGCCTTCTTGCCAATCTATCTGTTCTAATATATTTAGAATTTGCGTGGTGTCTCTGAGATAGGACCGCATCTCCGCAACGTATGGCTGCAGAAATAGATCTATGTACTCCGACAGTCGAGACGTGAGCGAGCCTATCCCAGAGATAATGGGTCTACCTGGTGGTGCTTTAATGTCCTTATGGATTTTGGGCAGAAAATAGAATATTGGCATAACCGGGAATTTCACATTTAGATAATCATATTCTTTTTCATTCAGGACTCCTGTTGAGCTGCCCCTGTCTAGCAGAGTTTGGAATTCTACACAGAATTCTCTGTGGGGATTAGTCTTCAGACGTGCATAGGTGATGTCATCCGACAGTATCCTCTCTGCTTCACCCTTGTAGTATTCCGTGTCCATAATGACTACCCACCCCCCCCCCTTTATCTGCTTGTTTGAATGTAATAGCCTTTTCTTTCTCTAAGTTTTGCAATGCGATTTTTTCTTTCAAGGTTAGATTGTTCTTAGTTATCTTAGTAGCACCAGAGGTTAGTCTATCAAAGTCCTCCTGGATTTTCTGATGGAAGACTTCTAAGTTATGGCCTTTTGCCCAGCTTGGATAGAATTTGGATTTATTTTTTAGGTTTGAATGCTTGAACTCATCCATCTCTATATTCGCGTTAGCATTATTGTTCACTACCTCCCTTGTTTGTGCATCTTTTGAAATAAAGAATTTTTTAAGGGTTAACTGTCTAATGTATTTGTGCGCGTCTATATACAGATTGAAACTGTTCGCCTTGGCAACTGGTGCGAAGTTCAGCTCCTTTTTTATTAGGTTACATTCATCTACATTTAATTCTTTTTTGCTCAGATTAAATATATTGTTCAAATCGCTGCTCTTTTTCTGTGTCCTTCTTCCTCCCCGCTTTCCTCGTGGGGCCTTTTTCTGAGTTTTGTGTTTGGGGTTTCTTTTTCTTTCTGGTTTTCTGACACTAGGAAGCGATTCTGAGTAACTAGGGGTGGTGCTTTGAGTGATTGGGCCTGTTCTAAAAAATGCCCTGCGTGTGGTCGGGGTGATCTTTGCTCTCTCACATGACTCTGTTCTCTATCCTGTCTTTCTCTATATGTGGTCCTCTGTTCCCTATGGGGGGATTTGAGTTCTCTTCCTTGGCTATGTTCCCTATGATGTTTACGGGGTGACCGGTAGTGTCTCCTTTGACTCTCTTCTCTCTCATAACGTCTCTCTCTATATTCCCGATTTGACCCATGATATTTATAAGGTGATCTACGATCCCTATCCCTGCTACGTTCTCTCTCATACCTGTTATCTCTACGTTCTAGTGGTGATCTAGCTCTGTAGTTGTATGCGGGTGGCTTGGCTCTATGATGGCTTTCCTGATAATCTTTGGAATAGTACTTGTGTCTCTGCCAGTTTTCCTCCCGGTCTCTATCTTGTTTATTTGCCTCTTCCCTTTTGTGACTGACTGCGTCCTCGGTACTGTGAGTTTTTATTTCTTTATTCTCTCCAGGAGTTTCTAGATCACCAACTTCCCGCCCTCTTGGTGGTATGTGTCTAGCCTCTGTATTGAATGATACATTTTTAGTGTTATCAAATTTGGAATAGGTCCTATGTTTGTCTATTTTGGTTGGATAGCTCGATATGTTGGTTCTTAAAGTTTTGTTGCTATCTTCTCTACTCCTATATTCAAACATTTTCCTATCCTTTGGGGTGGTAGGTGGGACTAGTGTGACCCTTTGCCATTTGGGGTTGGACCCTACTAAGTAGTCTTCCTCATCTCGTCTAAATTTCTTATTTTTAGACTCTATCAGATTTCTTTCTATAGCATCTATTTCATCAGCTAGTTTTTGGTCTCTATTTAGGAAGGTGGGGTTGTCTGTGGAAATTTCTAATCTCTTCTGAATTAAAGTAACTTCTCGATCAATTTCTATCAAGGTCTTTGTATGATGTTTAATGATTAGTTTCATTAGACTGAATGAACACGCATCCATAGTTTCTTCCCATTGGACATTATATTCTATGTCTGCTAATTCAAAGGAGGATTTTTTATCAAATCGTAAACCCCTAGGTATACGTTTGATGTCTAAGTATTTCTCTAAATAGACTTTATCCCAGACCTTTTTGGTCTCTTTCTTAAGTAAATTCTCAAGTTTGTCAAACTCGTTATTTATTGTTTCTACATCTCCCATCTCCGCTGACTCAATTTCTCTCATTTTGTTCTATATGTTGTTACTTCTGAAAATTCTTTTTGTAAAAACACTCTCTTTAATTTCGACTGGGTTTTCCATCTCTATGGTTTCTTCTTCCATATTAGGAGCTTTTTGGGGTGCTGCCACCAGGATGGGATTAGAAAAGGCTCAGTGGTTGTTTGAACTGGGGCGCTCCCTGGAATGTGTGGCTAAAAAATGCTACAACACCTTTGATATATTAAAATATGTAGAAAAATAAAAAATTGTGTTTTGTGGTGTAAAAGAGTATAAAAATATATACTGGCCCTTTTGATGATTTTTGGTTGCTGCTTGACCTTGAAGAAGGGAACCCCGTGTCCTTCTTAACGTGGCAATGGGAGTGTGAAGACGGTCAGCGCAAAACTCATGGACCTCACGATGTTGATGGAACAGGATGAAGTTGAATAAAAATGGAATAAAACACAGTATTAGTGTCACATATGTGGGGGATGGGGGGGGGGGGTGGGGGGGGGTGGGGGGGAATGGAGGAAGGGGTGATGGTGGAATTCCACTAAATAAACAATAAATGAAACATAAACATATAGTTTCAGTGACTCACACGGGCTTGTGTGAGACTTCGCCCTCAACGCAGACTGTAGTGGGTAAATGCAGACTCCTATGGTGGAGTCCCAATAAACATAAAACTCACACGGCCTAATGTGAGTTCTTGCCCTCAGAGGGTGAGGTCAGCCTGTATAGGTGGTGTGAAGTCGTCTCAGCAAAATATCCCCCAATAGGTACAGTGTGTGAGTGTCTCCTCTCCCCGTTGGCCAAAAGACCAAGAAAATGTGTGCAAACCAGGGTTAGCAGTATAACAGGTCTTTATTTGGTAACAGTTTGAGACATGAGCATAAACAAGCATACACGTTGAAAAAGCATATAACAATATAAATATAGCAAGGTGAATAAACAAAAAGCACACTCACACTGAATTGTAACTTCTTTTGCCCAGCGTCGGCCGCGTGGTTTGATCCCGCAAGATCTCCTCCTCCGTTGTTGCTCTCACTGGCGCGTCCGGCAGTGGAACCGGAAGAGAGGATCTATACCGGATGTCCTGCGGTCGGCTGGGTCCCTCTCTCAATGAGCTCCGGCAGGGAACAACGCGTTTCGCAGTAAGCTTCGTCAGGTTCCTGCCGGATGCTCATTGTGTGCAGTCTATATAGGCGCCCCGATTTAATTAATTAGTAAAACACCTGGCTTTCATTAAAAGTTGTCCACTTCCAATAGACTAATGTAATGTCAATGTAAATCGAACCGATCATAGCCCTTGGATACAGGGACAATATACTTGTTATTGTAAACATTTCTCTAGTGTCAATATATTAAAATCAAACATTGTTTTAATAAATATTTTAAAATGTTTAAAAAACGTTTTAAAAAACAAACATCAATTCGCAGTGTGAAACATTATATTGTGGTGAGTATCATCAATAATCTTAAGCCTATGGACCTTTGCGGGCTCACACAGCCTATAATAGTGGTTCTATGCCAGAGAGCTGTATCACTTAAACCATTATGCTGTCAGTGAACTTTTCTCCATTTGTTGTACAATGGTGCCATCATGTGGCTGAGTTTGGAAACTACATAGACATAGTTCTTCTCTCATGGTGACTCATGTTAGTAACAGAATGCTATTGGGATGTGGGCAGTGTAATAACCCAAATATATTAGAGATCTAAAAAATATTACAGATTTTTAGGGAACTTGAACATTAATAGCTGTTTGGACAAAAATAGATTAAACTTCAATACAGTTTGTAAAGGTGATCTTGTACAATGGTGCCATAATTTGGCTTAGTTTGGAAATTACAAAGACATAGTTATTCCCTAATGGTGACTAATGTTAGTAACAGGATGCTGTAGGACTGTGGGCACTGTAGCCACCCAAATTTATACACATTTAGACAAATATAAAACAATTCTAAAATAACTAGAAAAACTAAAAAATATAGATTTTAGGGAACTCGAACATTAATAACTAGTTGGACAAAAATAGATATTATTTCAATACAATTTATAAAAATGATATTGTTCATTAGTTGCCACGGTGGTATGCGTCAATTTGGTCTTCAAGGACTGGTTCGTGGTGGATTCATATTTAAGACGTGAACTCCTATTCAAAATTGTAGGGGAAAAAATGGGATTTGGGGATTGAAAACGGATCAGTGTGTGTTTAAAGGAAAGCTGCAATGTCTATCTCTACATTGAGGCCTATGGGGGCCAAGCTTTTCAATTTATAAATCCAAAAAGTTTCTTTTCTTGATAAAGTTGTCAGTCTGTCTCCACCCCTCCAATGTGGTGGGACTACCTCAATGCCCCTAAATTCAAGGCCAGATGGATCTCCTTGGTGGTGTAGTGCAAAATGTTTTGATACACTATGTGTCATAAGTTTCCGCCTAATGTTCCCTAGGTGCTCCAGAATGCGTACCCGTAATGGTCGGCTGGTACGCCCTACATACTGGAGTCCACAGGGGCAATTTAGTAGATAGACTATGAATTCAGATTTACAGTTGATGAAATTTGAAATTTTGAACTGTTCTCCTGTTGCTTTAGAGCTAAACTGAATTTTCTCTTTTGTTCCCTGTTTGCAGGCTTTACAGGTGTTACATCTGTGGAAACCTTTTACTTTCTGTAACCAATTTAAGTCCTGGCCTGTTGTCCTACTTTCTGGCCGGAAGAGGCTTGGTGCTAACCTCCTTTTAATATTATCCGCCCTCTTATAGATAACCTTGGGTTTCTCTGGGAGGTATTCTTTCAAGGTGGGGTCTCCCTGTAGCAGATGCCAGTGTTTATTCAGGATCTTTTGTATGCTCCCTGCATCTTGGCTATATTGTGTTAGGAAAGCAATATTAAACTCCTCTCTAGGTTTTGGTGGATTGGTTTTTAAAATGTCGCTGCGTTTAAGCTTCCCTACATCTATTATTGCTGTATCCATTTTTTCATTATCATAATTCTTTGCAATGAATCGGTTCTTCAGAATATTGGATTGTTCCCTATAAACATGATCATCGCTAAAGTTTCTCCTGATTCTGCGAAACTGTCCTGGGGGTATGTTTTTCAGCCATTTCTTATGGTGGCAGCTAGTGTTAAGCAGGTAATTATTGCAGTCAACTGTTTTGAAGAAAGTTTTAGTCTTCAGTCTATTATCTTCTATGTAAATTGTTAGATCTAAAAAGTCTACCGAATTATTCCCTATGCATGTTGTGAAAGCTAGGTTCCTCTCATTATTGTTAATGTAATTCAGAAAGTGATTTAAGGTTTCATTGTTGCCTCTCCAGATAAAAAACACATCATCGATGTATCTCCGCCATAGCACAAGATCCGCACTGAATTCATGTTCCGACCAGATGGTATCGGTCTCCCAACTGTCCATGAACAAGTTGGCATAACTCGGTGCGAATTTTGAACCCATGGCTGTTCCGCACTTTTGTAAAAAATATGTTCCATCAAAATTAAAAAGGTTGTGTTTAAGAATAAAATTAATACTTTCTAAAATAAAGCGTCTTTGTTCTATGTGAACGGTGGCATCATTTATTAGCGTCCGTTCGATGGCTTTAATTCCATCATCATGTTTTATGGACGTGTATAATGAAGTCACATCGCAGGTGCGCATTTTATAGCCTTCTTGCCAATCTATCTGTTCTAATATATTTAGAATTTGCGTGGTGTCTCTGAGATAGGACCGCATCTCCGCAACGTATGGCTGCAGAAATAGATCTATGTACTCCGACAGTCGAGACGTGAGCGAGCCTATCCCAGAGATAATGGGTCTACCTGGTGGTGCTTTAATGTCCTTATGGATTTTGGGCAGAAAATAGAATATTGGCATAACCGGGAATTTCACATTTAGATAATCATATTCTTTTTCATTCAGGACTCCTGTTGAGCTGCCCCTGTCTAGCAGAGTTTGGAATTCTACACAGAATTCTCTGTGGGGATTAGTCTTCAGACGTGCATAGGTGATGTCATCCGACAGTATCCTCTCTGCTTCACCCTTGTAGTATTCCGTGTCCATAATGACTACCCACCCCCCCCCCCCTTTATCTGCTTGTTTGAATGTAATAGCCTTTTCTTTCTCTAAGTTTTGCAATGCGATTTTTTCTTTCAAGGTTAGATTGTTCTTAGTTATCTTAGTAGCACCAGAGGTTAGTCTATCAAAGTCCTCCTGGATTTTCTGATGGAAGACTTCTAAGTTATGGCCTTTTGCCCAGCTTGGATAGAATTTGGATTTATTTTTTAGGTTTGAATGCTTGAACTCATCCATCTCTATATTCGCGTTAGCATTATTGTTCACTACCTCCCTTGTTTGTGCATCTTTTGAAATAAAGAATTTTTTAAGGGTTAACTGTCTAATGTATTTGTGCGCGTCTATATACAGATTGAAACTGTTCGCCTTGGCAACTGGTGCGAAGTTCAGCCCCTTTTTTATTAGGTTACATTCATCTACATTTAATTCTTTTTTGCTCAGATTAAATATATTGTTCAAATCGCTGCTCTTTTTCTGTGTCCTTCTTCCTCCCCGCTTTCCTCGTGGGGCCTTTTTCTGAGTTTTGTGTTTGGGGTTTCTTTTTCTTTCTGGTTTTCTGACACTAGGAAGCGATTCTGAGTAACTAGGGGTGGTGCTTTGAGTGATTGGGCCTGTTCTAAAAAATGCCCTGCGTGTGGTCGGGGTGATCTTTGCTCTCTCACATGACTCTGTTCTCTATCCTGTCTTTCTCTATATGTGGTCCTCTGTTCCCTATGGGGGGATTTGAGTTCTCTTCCTTGGCTATGTTCCCTATGATGTTTACGGGGTGACCGGTAGTGTCTCCTTTGACTCTCTTCTCTCTCATAACGTCTCTCTCTATATTCCCGATTTGACCCATGATATTTATAAGGTGATCTACGATCCCTATCCCTGCTACGTTCTCTCTCATACCTGTTATCTCTACGTTCTAGTGGTGATCTAGCTCTGTAGTTGTATGCGGGTGGCTTGGCTCTATGATGGCTTTCCTGATAATCTTTGGAATAGTACTTGTGTCTCTGCCAGTTTTCCTCCCGGTCTCTATCTTGTTTATTTGCCTCTTCCCTTTTGTGACTGACTGCGTCCTCGGTACTGTGAGTTTTTATTTCTTTATTCTCTCCAGGAGTTTCTAGATCACCAACTTCCCGCCCTCTTGGTGGTATGTGTCTAGCCTCTGTATTGAATGATACATTTTTAGTGTTATCAAATTTGGAATAGGTCCTATGTTTGTCTATTTTGGTTGGATAGCTCGATATGTTGGTTCTTAAAGTTTTGTTGCTATCTTCTCTACTCCTATATTCAAACATTTTCCTATCCTTTGGGGTGGTAGGTGGGACTAGTGTGACCCTTTGCCATTTGGGGTTGGACCCTACTAAGTAGTCTTCCTCATCTCGTCTAAATTTCTTATTTTTAGACTCTATCAGATTTCTTTCTATAGCATCTATTTCATCAGCTAGTTTTTGGTCTCTATTTAGGAAGGTGGGGTTGTCTGTGGAAATTTCTAATCTCTTCTGAATTAAAGTAACTTCTCGATCAATTTCTATCAAGGTCTTTGTATGATGTTTAATGATTAGTTTCATTAGACTGAATGAACACGCATCCATAGTTTCTTCCCATTGGACATTATATTCTATGTCTGCTAATTCAAAGGAGGATTTTTTATCAAATCGTAAACCCCTAGGTATACGTTTGATGTCTAAGTATTTCTCTAAATAGACTTTATCCCAGACCTTTTTGGTCTCTTTCTTAAGTAAATTCTCAAGTTTGTCAAACTCGTTATTTATTGTTTCTACATCTCCCATCTCCGCTGACTCAATTTCTCTCATTTTGTTCTATATGTTGTTACTTCTGAAAATTCTTTTTGTAAAAACACTCTCTTTAATTTCGACTGGGTTTTCCATCTCTATGGTTTCTTCTTCCATATTAGGAGCTTTTTGGGGTGCTGCCACCAGGATGGGATTAGAAAAGGCTCAGTGGTTGTTTGAACTGGGGCGCTCCCTGGAATGTGTGGCTAAAAAATGCTACAACGCCTTTGATATATTAAAATATGTAGAAAAATAAAAAATTGTGTTTTGTGGTGTAAAAGAGTATAAAAATATATACTGGCCCTTTTGATGATTTTTGGTTGCTGCTTGACCTTGAAGAAGGGAACCCCGTGTCCTTCTTAACGTGGCAATGGGAGTGTGAAGACGGTCAGCGCAAAACTCATGGACCTCACGATGTTGATGGAACAGGATGAAGTTGAATAAAAATGGAATAAAACACAGTATTAGTGTCACATATGTGGGGGATGGGGGGGGGGGGTGGGGGGGTGGGGGGGAATGGAGGAAGGGGTGATGGTGGAATTCCACTAAATAAACAATAAATGAAACATAAACATATAGTTTCAGTGACTCACACGGGCTTGTGTGAGACTTCGCCCTCAACGCAGACTGTAGTGGGTAAATGCAGACTCCTATGGTGGAGTCCCAATAAACATAAAACTCACACGGCCTAATGTGAGTTCTTGCCCTCAGAGGGTGAGGTCAGCCTGTATAGGTGGTGTGAAGTCGTCTCAGCAAAATATCCCCCAATAGGTACAGTGTGTGAGTGTCTCCTCTCCCCGTTGGCCAAAAGACCAAGAAAATGTGTGCAAACCAGGGTTAGCAGTATAACAGGTCTTTATTTGGTAACAGTTTGAGACATGAGCATAAACAAGCATACACGTTGAAAAAGCATATAACAATATAAATATAGCAAGGTGAATAAACAAAAAGCACACTCACACTGAATTGTAACTTCTTTTGCCCAGCGTCGGCCGCGTGGTTTGATCCCGCAAGATCTCCTCCTCCGTTGTTGCTCTCACTGGCGCGTCCGGCAGTGGAACCGGAAGAGAGGATCTATACCGGATGTCCTGCGGTCGGCTGGGTCCCTCTCTCAATGAGCTCCGGCAGGGAACAACGCGTTTCGCAGTAAGCTTCGTCAGGTTCCTGCCGGATGCTCATTGTGTGCAGTCTATATAGGCGCCCCGATTTAATTAATTAGTAAAACACCTGGCTTTCATTAAAAGTTGTCCACTTCCAATAGACTAATGTAATGTCAATGTAAATCGAACCGATCATAGCCCTTGGATACAGGGACAATATACTTGTTATTGTAAACATTTCTCTAGTGTCAATATATTAAAATCAAACATTGTTTTAATAAATATTTTAAAATGTTTAAAAAACGTTTTAAAAAACAAACATCAATTCGCAGTGTGAAACATTATATTGTGGTGAGTATCATCAATAATCTTAAGCCTATGGACCTTTGCGGGCTCACACAGCCTATAATAGTGGTTCTATGCCAGAGAGCTGTATCACTTAAACCATTATGCTGTCAGTGAACTTTTCTCCATTTGTTGTACAATGGTGCCATCATGTGGCTGAGTTTGGAAACTACATAGACATAGTTCTTCTCTCATGGTGACTCATGTTAGTAACAGAATGCTATTGGGATGTGGGCAGTGTAATAACCCAAATATATTAGAGATCTAAAAAATATTACAGATTTTTAGGGAACTTGAACATTAATAGCTGTTTGGACAAAAATAGATTAAACTTCAATACAGTTTGTAAAGGTGATCTTGTACAATGGTGCCATAATTTGGCTTAGTTTGGAAATTACAAAGACATAGTTATTCCCTAATGGTGACTAATGTTAGTAACAGGATGCTGTAGGACTGTGGGCACTGTAGCCACCCAAATTTATACACATTTAGACAAATATAAAACAATTCTAAAATAACTAGAAAAACTAAAAAATATAGATTTTAGGGAACTCGAACATTAATAACTAGTTGGACAAAAATAGATATTATTTCAATACAATTTATAAAAATGATATTGTTCATTAGTTGCCACGGTGGTATGCGTCAATTTGGTCTTCAAGGACTGGTTCGTGGTGGATTCATATTTAAGACGTGAACTCCTATTCAAAATTGTAGGGGAAAAAATGGGATTTGGGGATTGAAAACGGATCAGTGTGTGTTTAAAGGAAAGCTGCAATGTCTATCTCTACATTGAGGCCTATGGGGGCCAAGCTTTTCAATTTATAAATCCAAAAAGTTTCTTTTCTTGATAAAGTTGTCAGTCTGTCTCCACCCCTCCAATGTGGTGGGACTACCTCAATGCCCCTAAATTCAAGGCCAGATGGATCTCCTTGGTGGTGTAGTGCAAAATGTTTTGATACACTATGTGTCATAAGTTTCCGCCTAATGTTCCCTAGGTGCTCCAGAATGCGTACCCGTAATGGTCGGCTGGTACGCCCTACATACTGGAGTCCACAGGGGCAATTTAGTAGATAGACTATGAATTCAGATTTACAGTTGATGAAATTTGAAATTTTGAACTGTTCTCCTGTTGCTTTAGAGCTAAACTGAATTTTCTCTTTTGTTCCCTGTTTGCAGGCTTTACAGGTGTTACATCTGTGGAAACCTTTTACTTTCTGTAACCAATTTAAGTCCTGGCCTGTTGTCCTACTTTCTGGCCGGAAGAGGCTTGGTGCTAACCTCCTTTTAATATTATCCGCCCTCTTATAGATAACCTTGGGTTTCTCTGGGAGGTATTCTTTCAAGGTGGGGTCTCCCTGTAGCAGATGCCAGTGTTTATTCAGGATCTTTTGTATGCTCCCTGCATCTTGGCTATATTGTGTTAGGAAAGCAATATTAAACTCCTCTCTAGGTTTTGGTGGATTGGTTTTTAAAATGTCGCTGCGTTTAAGCTTCCCTACATCTATTATTGCTGTATCCATTTTTTCATTATCATAATTCTTTGCAATGAATCGGTTCTTCAGAATATTGGATTGTTCCCTATAAACATGATCATCGCTAAAGTTTCTCCTGATTCTGCGAAACTGTCCTGGGGGTATGTTTTTCAGCCATTTCTTATGGTGGCAGCTAGTGTTAAGCAGGTAATTATTGCAGTCAACTGTTTTGAAGAAAGTTTTAGTCTTCAGTCTATTATCTTCTATGTAAATTGTTAGATCTAAAAAGTCTACCGAATTATTCCCTATGCATGTTGTGAAAGCTAGGTTCCTCTCATTATTGTTAATGTAATTCAGAAAGTGATTTAAGGTTTCATTGTTGCCTCTCCAGATAAAAAACACATCATCGATGTATCTCCGCCATAGCACAAGATCCGCACTGAATTCATGTTCCGACCAGATGGTATCGGTCTCCCAACTGTCCATGAACAAGTTGGCATAACTCGGTGCGAATTTTGAACCCATGGCTGTTCCGCACTTTTGTAAAAAATATGTTCCATCAAAATTTAAAAGGTTGTGTTTAAGAATAAAATTAATACTTTCTAAAATAAAGCGTCTTTGTTCTATGTGAACGGTGGCATCATTTATTAGCGTCCGTTCGATGGCTTTAATTCCATCATCATGTTTTATGGACGTGTATAATGAAGTCACATCGCAGGTGCGCATTTTATAGCCTTCTTGCCAATCTATCTGTTCTAATATATTTAGAATTTGCGTGGTGTCTCTGAGATAGGACCGCATCTCCGCAACGTATGGCTGCAGAAATAGATCTATGTACTCCGACAGTCGAGACGTGAGCGAGCCTATCCCAGAGATAATGGGTCTACCTGGTGGTGCTTTAATGTCCTTATGGATTTTGGGCAGAAAATAGAATATTGGCATAACCGGGAATTTCACATTTAGATAATCATATTCTTTTTCATTCAGGACTCCTGTTGAGCTGCCCCTGTCTAGCAGAGTTTGGAATTCTACACAGAATTCTCTGTGGGGATTAGTCTTCAGACGTGCATAGGTGATGTCATCCGACAGTATCCTCTCTGCTTCACCCTTGTAGTATTCCGTGTCCATAATGACTACCCACCCCCCCCCCCTTTATCTGCTTGTTTGAATGTAATAGCCTTTTCTTTCTCTAAGTTTTGCAATGCGATTTTTTCTTTCAAGGTTAGATTGTTCTTAGTTATCTTAGTAGCACCAGAGGTTAGTCTATCAAAGTCCTCCTGGATTTTCTGATGGAAGACTTCTAAGTTATGGCCTTTTGCCCAGCTTGGATAGAATTTGGATTTATTTTTTAGGTTTGAATGCTTGAACTCATCCATCTCTATATTCGCGTTAGCATTATTGTTCACTACCTCCCTTGTTTGTGCATCTTTTGAAATAAAGAATTTTTTAAGGGTTAACTGTCTAATGTATTTGTGCGCGTCTATATACAGATTGAAACTGTTCGCCTTGGCAACTGGTGCGAAGTTCAGCCCCTTTTTTATTAGGTTACATTCATCTACATTTAATTCTTTTTTGCTCAGATTAAATATATTGTTCAAATCGCTGCTCTTTTTCTGTGTCCTTCTTCCTCCCCGCTTTCCTCGTGGGGCCTTTTTCTGAGTTTTGTGTTTGGGGTTTCTTTTTCTTTCTGGTTTTCTGACACTAGGAAGCGATTCTGAGTAACTAGGGGTGGTGCTTTGAGTGATTGGGCCTGTTCTAAAAAATGCCCTGCGTGTGGTCGGGGTGATCTTTGCTCTCTCACATGACTCTGTTCTCTATCCTGTCTTTCTCTATATGTGGTCCTCTGTTCCCTATGGGGGGATTTGTGTTCTCTTCCTTGGCTATGTTCCCTATGATGTTTACGGGGTGACCGGTAGTGTCTCCTTTGACTCTCTTCTCTCTCATAACGTCTCTCTCTATATTCCCGATTTGACCCATGATATTTATAAGGTGATCTACGATCCCTATCCCTGCTACGTTCTCTCTCATACCTGTTATCTCTACGTTCTAGTGGTGATCTAGCTCTGTAGTTGTATGCGGGTGGCTTGGCTCTATGATGGCTTTCCTGATAATCTTTGGAATAGTACTTGTGTCTCTGCCAGTTTTCCTCCCGGTCTCTATCTTGTTTATTTGCCTCTTCCCTTTTGTGACTGACTGCGTCCTCGGTACTGTGAGTTTTTATTTCTTTATTCTCTCCAGGAGTTTCTAGATCACCAACTTCCCGCCCTCTTGGTGGTATGTGTCTAGCCTCTGTATTGAATGATACATTTTTAGTGTTATCAAATTTGGAATAGGTCCTATGTTTGTCTATTTTGGTTGGATAGCTCGATATGTTGGTTCTTAAAGTTTTGTTGCTATCTTCTCTACTCCTATATTCAAACATTTTCCTATCCTTTGGGGTGGTAGGTGGGACTAGTGTGACCCTTTGCCATTTGGGGTTGGACCCTACTAAGTAGTCTTCCTCATCTCGTCTAAATTTCTTATTTTTAGACTCTATCAGATTTCTTTCTATAGCATCTATTTCATCAGCTAGTTTTTGGTCTCTATTTAGGAAGGTGGGGTTGTCTGTGGAAATTTCTAATCTCTTCTGAATTAAAGTAACTTCTCGATCAATTTCTATCAAGGTCTTTGTATGATGTTTAATGATTAGTTTCATTAGACTGAATGAACACGCATCCATAGTTTCTTCCCATTGGACATTATATTCTATGTCTGCTAATTCAAAGGAGGATTTTTTATCAAATCGTAAACCCCTAGGTATACGTTTGATGTCTAAGTATTTCTCTAAATAGACTTTATCCCAGACCTTTTTGGTCTCTTTCTTAAGTAAATTCTCAAGTTTGTCAAACTCGTTATTTATTGTTTCTACATCTCCCATCTCCGCTGACTCAATTTCTCTCATTTTGTTCTATATGTTGTTACTTCTGAAAATTCTTTTTGTAAAAACACTCTCTTTAATTTCGACTGGGTTTTCCATCTCTATGGTTTCTTCTTCCATATTAGGAGCTTTTTGGGGTGCTGCCACCAGGATGGGATTAGAAAAGGCTCAGTGGTTGTTTGAACTGGGGCGCTCCCTGGAATGTGTGGCTAAAAAATGCTACAACACCTTTGATATATTAAAATATGTAGAAAAATAAAAAATTGTGTTTTGTGGTGTAAAAGAGTATAAAAATATATACTGGCCCTTTTGATGATTTTTGGTTGCTGCTTGACCTTGAAGAAGGGAACCCCGTGTCCTTCTTAACGTGGCAATGGGAGTGTGAAGACGGTCAGCGCAAAACTCATGGACCTCACGATGTTGATGGAACAGGATGAAGTTGAATAAAAATGGAATAAAACACAGTATTAGTGTCACATATGTGGGGGATGGGGGGGGGTGGGGGGGGTGGGGGGGAATGGAGGAAGGGGTGATGGTGGAATTCCACTAAATAAACAATAAATGAAACATAAACATATAGTTTCAGTGACTCACACGGGCTTGTGTGAGACTTCGCCCTCAACGCAGACTGTAGTGGGTAAATGCAGACTCCTATGGTGGAGTCCCAATAAACATAAAACTCACACGGCCTAATGTGAGTTCTTGCCCTCAGAGGGTGAGGTCAGCCTGTATAGGTGGTGTGAAGTCGTCTCAGCAAAATATCCCCCAATAGGTACAGTGTGTGAGTGTCTCCTCTCCCCGTTGGCCAAAAGACCAAGAAAATGTGTGCAAACCAGGGTTAGCAGTATAACAGGTCTTTATTTGGTAACAGTTTGAGACATGAGCATAAACAAGCATACACGTTGAAAAAGCATATAACAATATAAATATAGCAAGGTGAATAAACAAAAAGCACACTCACACTGAATTGTAACTTCTTTTGCCCAGCGTCGGCCGCGTGGTTTGATCCCGCAAGATCTCCTCCTCCGTTGTTGCTCTCACTGGCGCGTCCGGCAGTGGAACCGGAAGAGAGGATCTATACCGGATGTCCTGCGGTCGGCTGGGTCCCTCTCTCAATGAGCTCCGGCAGGGAACAACGCGTTTCGCAGTAAGCTTCGTCAGGTTCCTGCCGGATGCTCATTGTGTGCAGTCTATATAGGCGCCCCGATTTAATTAATTAGTAAAACACCTGGCTTTCATTAAAAGTTGTCCACTTCCAATAGACTAATGTAATGTCAATGTAAATCGAACCGATCATAGCCCTTGGATACAGGGACAATATACTTGTTATTGTAAACATTTCTCTAGTGTCAATATATTAAAATCAAACATTGTTTTAATAAATATTTTAAAATGTTTAAAAAACGTTTTAAAAAACAAACATCAATTCGCAGTGTGAAACATTATATTGTGGTGAGTATCATCAATAATCTTAAGCCTATGGACCTTTGCGGGCTCACACAGCCTATAATAGTGGTTCTATGCCAGAGAGCTGTATCACTTAAACCATTATGCTGTCAGTGAACTTTTCTCCATTTGTTGTACAATGGTGCCATCATGTGGCTGAGTTTGGAAACTACATAGACATAGTTCTTCTCTCATGGTGACTCATGTTAGTAACAGAATGCTATTGGGATGTGGGCAGTGTAATAACCCAAATATATTAGAGATCTAAAAAATATTACAGATTTTTAGGGAACTTGAACATTAATAGCTGTTTGGACAAAAATAGATTAAACTTCAATACAGTTTGTAAAGGTGATCTTGTACAATGGTGCCATAATTTGGCTTAGTTTGGAAATTACAAAGACATAGTTATTCCCTAATGGTGACTAATGTTAGTAACAGGATGCTGTAGGACTGTGGGCACTGTAGCCACCCAAATTTATACACATTTAGACAAATATAAAACAATTCTAAAATAACTAGAAAAACTAAAAAATATAGATTTTAGGGAACTCGAACATTAATAACTAGTTGGACAAAAATAGATATTATTTCAATACAATTTATAAAAATGATATTGTTCATTAGTTGCCACGGTGGTATGCGTCAATTTGGTCTTCAAGGACTGGTTCGTGGTGGATTCATATTTAAGACGTGAACTCCTATTCAAAATTGTAGGGGAAAAAATGGGATTTGGGGATTGAAAACGGATCAGTGTGTGTTTAAAGGAAAGCTGCAATGTCTATCTCTACATTGAGGCCTATGGGGGCCAAGCTTTTCAATTTATAAATCCAAAAAGTTTCTTTTCTTGATAAAGTTGTCAGTCTGTCTCCACCCCTCCAATGTGGTGGGACTACCTCAATGCCCCTAAATTCAAGGCCAGATGGATCTCCTTGGTGGTGTAGTGCAAAATGTTTTGATACACTATGTGTCATAAGTTTCCGCCTAATGTTCCCTAGGTGCTCCAGAATGCGTACCCGTAATGGTCGGCTGGTACGCCCTACATACTGGAGTCCACAGGGGCAATTTAGTAGATAGACTATGAATTCAGATTTACAGTTGATGAAATTTGAAATTTTGAACTGTTCTCCTGTTGCTTTAGAGCTAAACTGAATTTTCTCTTTTGTTCCCTGTTTGCAGGCTTTACAGGTGTTACATCTGTGGAAACCTTTTACTTTCTGTAACCAATTTAAGTCCTGGCCTGTTGTCCTACTTTCTGGCCGGAAGAGGCTTGGTGCTAACCTCCTTTTAATATTATCCGCCCTCTTATAGATAACCTTGGGTTTCTCTGGGAGGTATTCTTTCAAGGTGGGGTCTCCCTGTAGCAGATGCCAGTGTTTATTCAGGATCTTTTGTATGCTCCCTGCATCTTGGCTATATTGTGTTAGGAAAGCAATATTAAACTCCTCTCTAGGTTTTGGTGGATTGGTTTTTAAAATGTCGCTGCGTTTAAGCTTCCCTACATCTATTATTGCTGTATCCATTTTTTCATTATCATAATTCTTTGCAATGAATCGGTTCTTCAGAATATTGGATTGTTCCCTATAAACATGATCATCGCTAAAGTTTCTCCTGATTCTGCGAAACTGTCCTGGGGGTATGTTTTTCAGCCATTTCTTATGGTGGCAGCTAGTGTTAAGCAGGTAATTATTGCAGTCAACTGTTTTGAAGAAAGTTTTAGTCTTCAGTCTATTATCTTCTATGTAAATTGTTAGATCTAAAAAGTCTACCGAATTATTCCCTATGCATGTTGTGAAAGCTAGGTTCCTCTCATTATTGTTAATGTAATTCAGAAAGTGATTTAAGGTTTCATTGTTGCCTCTCCAGATAAAAAACACATCATCGATGTATCTCCGCCATAGCACAAGATCCGCACTGAATTCATGTTCCGACCAGATGGTATCGGTCTCCCAACTGTCCATGAACAAGTTGGCATAACTCGGTGCGAATTTTGAACCCATGGCTGTTCCGCACTTTTGTAAAAAATATGTTCCATCAAAATTTAAAAGGTTGTGTTTAAGAATAAAATTAATACTTTCTAAAATAAAGCGTCTTTGTTCTATGTGAACGGTGGCATCATTTATTAGCGTCCGTTCGATGGCTTTAATTCCATCATCATGTTTTATGGACGTGTATAATGAAGTCACATCGCAGGTGCGCATTTTATAGCCTTCTTGCCAATCTATCTGTTCTAATATATTTAGAATTTGCGTGGTGTCTCTGAGATAGGACCGCATCTCCGCAACGTATGGCTGCAGAAATAGATCTATGTACTCCGACAGTCGAGACGTGAGCGAGCCTATCCCAGAGATAATGGGTCTACCTGGTGGTGCTTTAATGTCCTTATGGATTTTGGGCAGAAAATAGAATATTGGCATAACCGGGAATTTCACATTTAGATAATCATATTCTTTTTCATTCAGGACTCCTGTTGAGCTGCCCCTGTCTAGCAGAGTTTGGAATTCTACACAGAATTCTCTGTGGGGATTAGTCTTCAGACGTGCATAGGTGATGTCATCCGACAGTATCCTCTCTGCTTCACCCTTGTAGTATTCCGTGTCCATAATGACTACCCACCCCCCCCCCCCTTTATCTGCTTGTTTGAATGTAATAGCCTTTTCTTTCTCTAAGTTTTGCAATGCGATTTTTTCTTTCAAGGTTAGATTGTTCTTAGTTATCTTAGTAGCACCAGAGGTTAGTCTATCAAAGTCCTCCTGGATTTTCTGATGGAAGACTTCTAAGTTATGGCCTTTTGCCCAGCTTGGATAGAATTTGGATTTATTTTTTAGGTTTGAATGCTTGAACTCATCCATCTCTATATTCGCGTTAGCATTATTGTTCACTACCTCCCTTGTTTGTGCATCTTTTGAAATAAAGAATTTTTTAAGGGTTAACTGTCTAATGTATTTGTGCGCGTCTATATACAGATTGAAACTGTTCGCCTTGGCAACTGGTGCGAAGTTCAGCCCCTTTTTTATTAGGTTACATTCATCTACATTTAATTCTTTTTTGCTCAGATTAAATATATTGTTCAAATCGCTGCTCTTTTTCTGTGTCCTTCTTCCTCCCCGCTTTCCTCGTGGGGCCTTTTTCTGAGTTTTGTGTTTGGGGTTTCTTTTTCTTTCTGGTTTTCTGACACTAGGAAGCGATTCTGAGTAACTAGGGGTGGTGCTTTGAGTGATTGGGCCTGTTCTAAAAAATGCCCTGCGTGTGGTCGGGGTGATCTTTGCTCTCTCACATGACTCTGTTCTCTATCCTGTCTTTCTCTATATGTGGTCCTCTGTTCCCTATGGGGGGATTTGAGTTCTCTTCCTTGGCTATGTTCCCTATGATGTTTACGGGGTGACCGGTAGTGTCTCCTTTGACTCTCTTCTCTCTCATAACGTCTCTCTCTATATTCCCGATTTGACCCATGATATTTATAAGGTGATCTACGATCCCTATCCCTGCTACGTTCTCTCTCATACCTGTTATCTGTACGTTCTAGTGGTGATCTAGCTCTGTAGTTGTATGCGGGTGGCTTGGCTCTATGATGGCTTTCCTGATAATCTTTGGAATAGTACTTGTGTCTCTGCCAGTTTTCCTCCCGGTCTCTATCTTGTTTATTTGCCTCTTCCCTTTTGTGACTGACTGCGTCCTCGGTACTGTGAGTTTTTATTTCTTTATTCTCTCCAGGAGTTTCTAGATCACCAACTTCCCGCCCTCTTGGTGGTATGTGTCTAGCCTCTGTATTGAATGATACATTTTTAGTGTTATCAAATTTGGAATAGGTCCTATGTTTGTCTATTTTGGTTGGATAGCTCGATATGTTGGTTCTTAAAGTTTTGTTGCTATCTTCTCTACTCCTATATTCAAACATTTTCCTATCCTTTGGGGTGGTAGGTGGGACTAGTGTGACCCTTTGCCATTTGGGGTTGGACCCTACTAAGTAGTCTTCCTCATCTCGTCTAAATTTCTTATTTTTAGACTCTATCAGATTTCTTTCTATAGCATCTATTTCATCAGCTAGTTTTTGGTCTCTATTTAGGAAGGTGGGGTTGTCTGTGGAAATTTCTAATCTCTTCTGAATTAAAGTAACTTCTCGATCAATTTCTATCAAGGTCTTTGTATGATGTTTAATGATTAGTTTCATTAGACTGAATGAACACGCATCCATAGTTTCTTCCCATTGGACATTATATTCTATGTCTGCTAATTCAAAGGAGGATTTTTTATCAAATCGTAAACCCCTAGGTATACGTTTGATGTCTAAGTATTTCTCTAAATAGACTTTATCCCAGACCTTTTTGGTCTCTTTCTTAAGTAAATTCTCAAGTTTGTCAAACTCGTTATTTATTGTTTCTACATCTCCCATCTCCGCTGACTCAATTTCTCTCATTTTGTTCTATATGTTGTTACTTCTGAAAATTCTTTTTGTAAAAACACTCTCTTTAATTTCGACTGGGTTTTCCATCTCTATGGTTTCTTCTTCCATATTAGGAGCTTTTTGGGGTGCTGCCACCAGGATGGGATTAGAAAAGGCTCAGTGGTTGTTTGAACTGGGGCGCTCCCTGGAATGTGTGGCTAAAAAATGCTACAACACCTTTGATATATTAAAATATGTAGAAAAATAAAAAATTGTGTTTTGTGGTGTAAAAGAGTATAAAAATATATACTGGCCCTTTTGATGATTTTTGGTTGCTGCTTGACCTTGAAGAAGGGAACCCCGTGTCCTTCTTAACGTGGCAATGGGAGTGTGAAGACGGTCAGCGCAAAACTCATGGACCTCACGATGTTGATGGAACAGGATGAAGTTGAATAAAAATGGAATAAAACACAGTATTAGTGTCACATATGTGGGGGATGGGGGGGGGGGGTGGGGGGGGTGGGGGGGAATGGAGGAAGGGGTGATGGTGGAATTCCACTAAATAAACAATAAATGAAACATAAACATATAGTTTCAGTGACTCACACGGGCTTGTGTGAGACTTCGCCCTCAACGCAGACTGTATTGGGTAAATGCAGACTCCTATGGTGGAGTCCCAATAAACATAAAACTCACACGGCCTAATGTGAGTTCTTGCCCTCAGAGGGTGATGTCAGCCTGTATAGGTGGTGTGAAGTCGTCTCAGCAAAATATCACCCAATAGGTATAGTGTGTGAGTGTCTCCTCTCCCCGTTGGCCAAAAGACCAAGAAAATGTGTGCAAACCAGGGTTAGCAGTATAACAGGTCTTTATTTGGTAACAGTTTGAGACATGAGCATAAACAAGCATACACGTTGAAAAAGCATATAACATTATAAATATAGCAAGGTGAATAAACAAAAAACAAAAAGCACACTCACACTGAATTGTAACTTCTTTTGCCCAGCGTCGGCCGCGTGGTTTGATCCCGCAAGATCTCCTCCTCTGTTGTTGCTCTCACTGGCGCGTCCGGCAGTGGAACCGGAAGAGAGGATCTATACCGGATGTCCTGCGGTCGGCTGGGTCCCTCTCTCAATGAGCTCCGGCAGGGAACAACGCGTTTCGCAGTAAGCTTCGTCAGGTTCCTGCCGGATGCTCATTGTGTGCAGTCTATATAGGCGCCCCGATTTAATTAATTAGTAAAACACCTGGCTTTCATTAAAAGTTGTCCACTTCCAATAGACTAATGTAATGTCAATGTAAATCGAACCGATCATAGCCCTTGGATACAGGGACAATATACTTGTTATTGTAAACATTTCTCTAGTGTCAATATATTAAAATCAAACATTGTTTTAATAAATATTTTAAAATGTTTAAAAAACGTTTTAAAAAACAAACATCAATTCGCAGTGTGAAACATTATATTGTGGTGAGTATCATCAATAATCTTAAGCCTATGGACCTTTGCGGGCTCACACAGCCTGTTATAGTGGTTCTATGCCAGAGAGCTGTATCACTTAAACCATTATGCTGTCAGTGAACTTTTCTCCATTTGTTGTACAATGGTGCCATCATGTGGCTGAGTTTGGAAACTACATAGACATAGTTCTTCTCTCATGGTGACTCATGTTAGTAACAGAATGCTATTGGGATGTGGGCAGTGTAATAACCCAAATATATTAGAGATCTAAAAAATATTACAGATTTTTAGGGAACTTGAACATTAATAGCTGTTTGGACAAAAATAGATTAAACTTCAATACAGTTTGTAAAGGTGATCTTGTACAATGGTGCCATAATTTGGCTTAGTTTGGAAATTACAAAGACATAGTTATTCCCTAATGGTGACTAATGTTAGTAACAGGATGCTGTAGGACTGTGGGCACTGTAGCCACCCAAATTTATACACATTTAGACAAATATAAAACAATTCTAAAATAACTAGAAAAACTAAAAAATATAGATTTTAGGGAACTCGAACATTAATAACTAGTTGGACAAAAATAGATATTATTTCAATACAATTTATAAAAATGATATTGTTCATTAGTTGCCACGGTGGTATGCGTCAATTTGGTCTTCAAGGACTGGTTCGTGGTGGATTCATATTTAAGACGTGAACTCCTATTCAAAATTGTAGGGGAAAAAATGGGATTTGGGGATTGAAAACGGATCAGTGTGTGTTTAAAGGAAAGCTGCAATGTCTATCTCTACATTGAGGCCTATGGGGGCCAAGCTTTTCAATTTATAAATCCAAAAAGTTTCTTTTCTTGATAAAGTTGTCAGTCTGTCTCCACCCCTCCAATGTGGTGGGACTACCTCAATGCCCCTAAATTCAAGGCCAGATGGATCTCCTTGGTGGTGTAGTGCAAAATGTTTTGATACACTATGTGTCATAAGTTTCCGCCTAATGTTCCCTAGGTGCTCCAGAATGCGTACCCGTAATGGTCGGCTGGTACGCCCTACATACTGGAGTCCACAGGGGCAATTTAGTAGATAGACTACGAATTCAGATTTACAGTTGATGAAATTTGAAATTTTGAACTGTTCTCCTGTTGCTTTAGAGCTAAACTGAATTTTCTCTTTTGTTCCCTGTTTGCAGGCTTTACAGGTGTTACATCTGTGGAAACCTTTTACTTTCTGTAACCAATTTAAGTCCTGGCCTGTTGTCCTACTTTCTGGCCGGAAGAGGCTTGGTGCTAACCTCCTTTTAATATTATCCGCCCTCTTATAGATAACCTTGGGTTTCTCTGGGAGGTATTCTTTCAAGGTGGGGTCTCCCTGTAGCAGATGCCAGTGTTTATTCAGGATCTTTTGTATGCTCCCTGCATCTTGGCTATATTGTGTTAGGAAAGCAATATTAAACTCCTCTCTAGGTTTTGGTGGATTGGTTTTTAAAATGTCGCTGCGTTTAAGCTTCCCTACTTCTATTATTGCTGTATCCATTTTTTCATTATCATAATTCTTTGCAATGAATCGGTTCTTCAGAATATTGGATTGTTCCCTATAAACATGATCATCGCTAAAGTTTCTCCTGATTCTGCGAAACTGTCCTGGGGGTATGTTTTTCAGCCATTTCTTATGGTGGCAGCTAGTGTTAAGCAGGTAATTATTGCAGTCAACTGTTTTGAAGAAAGTTTTAGTCTTCAGTCTATTATCTTCTATGTAAATTGTTAGATCTAAAAAGTCTACCGAATTATTCCCTATGCATGTTGTGAAAGCTAGGTTCCTCTCATTATTGTTAATGTAATTCAGAAAGTGATTTAAGGTTTCATTGTTGCCTCTCCAGATAAAAAACACATCATCGATGTATCTCCGCCATAGCACAAGATCCGCACTGAATTCATGTTCCGACCAGATGGTATCGGTCTCCCAACTGTCCATGAACAAGTTGGCATAACTCGGTGCGAATTTTGTACCCATGGCTGTTCCGCACTTTTGTAAAAAATATGTTCCATCAAAATTAAAAAGGTTGTGTTTAAGAATAAAATTAATACTTTCTAAAATAAAGCGTCTTTGTTCTATGTGAACGGTGGCATCATTTATTAGCGTCCGTTCGATGGCTTTAATTCCATCATCATGTTTTATGGACGTGTATAATGAAGTCACATCGCAGGTGCGCATTTTATAGCCTTCTTGCCAATCTATCTGTTCTAATATATTTAGAATTTGCGTGGTGTCTCTGAGATAGGACCGCATCTCCGCAACGTATGGCTGCAGAAATAGATCTATGTACTCCGACAGTCGAGACGTGAGCGAGCCTATCCCAGAGATAATGGGTCTACCTGGTGGTGCTTTCATGTCCTTATGGATTTTGGGCAGAAATTAGAATATTGGCATAACCGGGAATTTCACATTTAGATAATCATATTCTTTTTCATTCAGGACTCCTGTTGAGCTGCCCTTGTCTAGCAGAGTTTGGAATTCTATACAGAATTCTCTGTGGGCATTAGTCTTCAGACGTGCATAGGTGATGTCATCCGACAGTATCCTCTCTGCCTCACCCTTGTAGTATTCCGTGTCCATAATGACTACCCCCCCCCCCCTTTATCTGCTTGTTTGAATGTAATAGCCTTTTCTTTCTCTAAGTTTTGCAATGCGATTTTTTCTTTCAAGGTTAGATTGTTCTTAGTTATCTTAGTAGCACCAGAGGTTAGTCTATCAAAGTCCTCCTGGATTTTCTGATGGAAGACTTCTAAGTTATGGCCTTTTGCCCAGCTTGGATAGAATTTGGATTTATTTTTTAGGTTTGAATGCTTGAACTCATCCATCTCTATATTCGCGTTAGCATTATTGTTCACTACCTCCCTTGTTTGTGCATCTTTTGAAATAAAGAATTTTTTAAGGGTTAACTGTCTAATGTATTTGTGCGCGTCTATATACAGATTGAAACTGTTCGCCTTGGCAACTGGTGCGAAGTTCAGCCCCTTTTTTATTAGGTTACATTCATCTACATTTAATTCTTTTTTGCTCAGATTAAATATATTGTTCAAATCGCTGCTCTTTTTCTGTGTCCTTCTTCCTCCCCGCTTTCCTCGTGGGGCCTTTTTCTGAGTTTTGTGTTTGGGGTTTCTTTTTCTTTCTGGTTTTCTGACACTAGGAAGCGATTCTGAGTAACTAGGGGTGGTGCTTTGAGTGATTGGGCCTGTTCTAAAAAATGCCCTGCGTGTGGTCGGGGTGATCTTTGCTCTCTCACATGACTCTGTTCTCTATCCTGTCTTTCTCTATATGTGGTCCTCTGTTCCCTATGGGGGGATTTGTGTTCTCTTCCTTGGCTATGTTCCCTATGATGTTTACGGGGTGACCGGTAGTGTCTCCTTTGACTCTCTTCTCTCTCATAACGTCTCTCTCTATATTCCCGATTTGACCCATGATATTTATAAGGTGATCTACGATCCCTATCCCTGCTACGTTCTCTCTCATACCTGTTATCTCTACGTTCTAGTGGTGATCTAGCTCTGTAGTTGTATGCGGGTGGCTTGGCTCTATGATGGCTTTCCTGATAATCTTTGGAATAGTACTTGTGTCTCTGCCAGTTTTCCTCCCGGTCTCTATCTTGTTTATTTGCCTCTTCCCTTTTGTGACTGACTGCGTCCTCGGTACTGTGAGTTTTTATTTCTTTATTCTCTCCAGGAGTTTCTAGATCACCAACTTCCCGCCCTCTTGGTGGTATGTGTCTAGCCTCTGTATTGAATGATACATTTTTAGTGTTATCAAATTTGGAATAGGTCCTATGTTTGTCTATTTTGGTTGGATAGCTCGATATGTTGGTTCTTAAAGTTTTGTTGCTATCTTCTCTACTCCTATATTCAAACATTTTCCTATCCTTTGGGGTGGTAGGTGGGACTAGTGTGACCCTTTGCCATTTGGGGTTGGACCCTACTAAGTAGTCTTCCTCATCTCGTCTAAATTTCTTATTTTTAGACTCTATCAGATTTCTTTCTATAGCATCTATTTCATCAGCTAGTTTTTGGTCTCTATTTAGGAAGGTGGGGTTGTCTGTGGAAATTTCTAATCTCTTCTGAATTAAAGTAACTTCTCGATCAATTTCTATCAAGGTCTTTGTATGATGTTTAATGATTAGTTTCATTAGACTGAATGAACACGCATCCATAGTTTCTTCCCATTGGACATTATATTCTATGTCTGCTAATTCAAAGGAGGATTTTTTATCAAATCGTAAACCCCTAGGTATACGTTTGATGTCTAAGTATTTCTCTAAATAGACTTTATCCCAGACCTTTTTGGTCTCTTTCTTAAGTAAATTCTCAAGTTTGTCAAACTCGTTATTTATTGTTTCTACATCTCCCATCTCCGCTGACTCAATTTCTCTCATTTTGTTCTATATGTTGTTACTTCTGAAAATTCTTTTTGTAAAAACACTCTCTTTAATTTCGACTGGGTTTTCCATCTCTATGGTTTCTTCTTCCATATTAGGAGCTTTTTGGGGTGCTGCCACCAGGATGGGATTAGAAAAGGCTCAGTGGTTGTTTGAACTGGGGCGCTCCCTGGAATGTGTGGCTAAAAAATGCTACAACACCTTTGATATATTAAAATATGTAGAAAAATAAAAAATTGTGTTTTGTGGTGTAAAAGAGTATAAAAATATATACTGGCCCTTTTGATGATTTTTGGTTGCTGCTTGACCTTGAAGAAGGGAACCCCGTGTCCTTCTTAACGTGGCAATGGGAGTGTGAAGACGGTCAGCGCAAAACTCATGGACCTCACGATGTTGATGGAACAGGATGAAGTTGAATAAAAATGGAATAAAACACAGTATTAGTGTCACATATGTGGGGGATGGGGGTGGGTGGGGGGGAATGGAGGAAGGGGTGATGGTGGAATTCCACTAAATAAACAATAAATGAAACATAAACATATAGTTTCAGTGACTCACACGGGCTTGTGTGAGACTTCGCCCTCAACGCAGACTGTATTGGGTAAATGCAGACTCCTATGGTGGAGTCCCAATAAACATAAAACTCACACGGCCTAATGTGAGTTCTTGCCCTCAGAGGGTGATGTCAGCCTGTATAGGTGGTGTGAAGTCGTCTCAGCAAAATATCCCCCAATAGGTATAGTGTGTGAGTGTCTCCTCTCCCCGTTGGCCAAAAGACCAAGAAAATGTGTGCAAACCAGGGTTAGCAGTATAACAGGTCTTTATTTGGTAACAGTTTGAGACATGAGCATAAACAAGCATACACGTTGAAAAAGCATATAAAAATATAAATATAGCAAGGTGAATAAACAAAAAACAAAAAGCACACTCACACTGAATTGTAACTTCTTTTGCCCAGCGTCGGCCGCGTGGTTTGATCCCGCAAGATCTCCTCCTCTGTTGTTGCTCTCACTGGCGCGTCCGGCAGTGGAACCGGAAGAGAGGATCTATACCGGATGTCCTGCGGTCGGCTGGGTCCCTCTCTCAATGAGCTCCGGCAGGGAACAACGCGTTTCGCAGTAAGCTTCGTCAGGTTCCTGCCGGATGCTCATTGTGTGCAGTCTATATAGGCGCCCCGATTTAATTAATTAGTAAAACACCTGGCTTTCATTAAAAGTTGTCCACTTCCAATAGACTAATGTAATGTCAATGTAAATCGAACCGATCATAGCCCTTGGATACAGGGACAATATACTTGTTATTGTAAACATTTCTCTAGTGTCAATATATTAAAATCAAACATTGTTTTAATAAATATTTTAAAATGTTTAAAAAACGTTTTAAAAAACAAACATCAGTTCGCAGTGTGAAACATTATATTGTGGTGAGTATCATCAATAATCTTAAGCCTATGGACCTTTGCGGGCTCACACAGCCTATAATAGTGGTTCTATGCCAGAGAGCTGTATCACTTAAACCATTATGCTGTCAGTGAACTTTTCTCCATTTGTTGTACAATGGTGCCATCATGTGGCTGAGTTTGGAAACTACATAGACATAGTTCTTCTCTCATGGTGACTCATGTTAGTAACAGAATGCTATTGGGATGTGGGCAGTGTAATAACCCAAATATATTAGAGATCTAAAAAATATTACAGATTTTTAGGGAACTTGAACATTAATAGCTGTTTGGACAAAAATAGATTAAACTTCAATACAGTTTGTAAAGGTGATCTTGTACAATGGTGCCATAATTTGGCTTAGTTTGGAAATTACAAAGACATAGTTATTCCCTAATGGTGACTAATGTTAGTAACAGGATGCTGTAGGACTGTGGGCACTGTAGCCACCCAAATTTATACACATTTAGACAAATATAAAACAATTCTAAAATAACTAGAAAAACTAAAAAATATAGATTTTAGGGAACTCGAACATTAATAACTAGTTGGACAAAAATAGATATTATTTCAATACAATTTATAAAAATGATATTGTTCATTAGTTGCCACGGTGGTATGCGTCAATTTGGTCTTCAAGGACTGGTTCGTGGTGGATTCATATTTAAGACGTGAACTCCTATTCAAAATTGTAGGGGGAAAAATGGGATTTGGGGATTGAAAACGGATCAGTGTGTGTTTAAAGGAAAGCTGCAATGTCTATCTCTACATTGAGGCCTATGGGGGCCAAGCTTTTCAATTTATAAATCCAAAAAGTTTCTTTTCTTGATAAAGTTGTCAGTCTGTCTCCACCCCTCCAATGTGGTGGGACTACCTCAATGCCCCTAAATTCAAGGCCAGATGGATCTCCTTGGTGGTGTAGTGCAAAATGTTTTGATACACTATGTGTCATAAGTTTCCGCCTAATGTTCCCTAGGTGCTCCAGAATGCGTACCCGTAATGGTCGGCTGGTACGCCCTACATACTGGAGTCCACAGGGGCAATTTAGTAGATAGACTATGAATTCAGATTTACAGTTGATGAAATTTGAAATTTTGAACTGTTCTCCTGTTGCTTTAGAGCTAAACTGAATTTTCTCTTTTGTTCCCTGTTTGCAGGCTTTACAGGTGTTACATCTGTGGAAACCTTTTACTTTCTGTAACCAATTTAAGTCCTGGCCTGTTGTCCTACTTTCTGGCCGGAAGAGGCTTGGTGCTAACCTCCTTTTAATATTATCCGCCCTCTTATAGATAACCTTGGGTTTCTCTGGGAGGTATTCTTTCAAGGTGGGGTCTCCCTGTAGCAGATGCCAGTGTTTATTCAGGATCTTTTGTATGCTCCCTGCATCTTGGCTATATTGTGTTAGGAAAGCAATATTAAACTCCTCTCTAGGTTTTGGTGGATTGGTTTTTAAAATGTCGCTGCGTTTAAGCTTCCCTACTTCTATTATTGCTGTATCCATTTTTTCATTATCATAATTCTTTGCAATGAATCGGTTCTTCAGAATATTGGATTGTTCCCTATAAACATGATCATCGCTAAAGTTTCTCCTGATTCTGCGAAACTGTCCTGGGGGTATGTTTTTCAGCCATTTCTTATGGTGGCAGCTAGTGTTAAGCAGGTAATTATTGCAGTCAACTGTTTTGAAGAAAGTTTTAGTCTTCAGTCTATTATCTTCTATGTAAATTGTTAGATCTAAAAAGTCTACCGAATTATTCCCTATGCATGTTGTGAAAGCTAGGTTCCTCTCATTATTGTTAATGTAATTCAGAAAGTGATTTAAGGTTTCATTGTTGCCTCTCCAGATAAAAAACACATCATCGATGTATCTCCGCCATAGCACAAGATCCGCACTGAATTCATGTTCCGACCAGATGGTATCGGTCTCCCAACTGTCCATGAACAAGTTGGCATAACTCGGTGCGAATTTTGAACCCATGGCTGTTCCGCACTTTTGTAAAAAATATGTTCCATCAAAATTAAAAAGGTTGTGTTTAAGAATAAAATTAATACTTTCTAAAATAACTAGAAAAACTAAAAAATATAGATTTTAGGGAACTCGAACATTAATAACTAGTTGGACAAAAATAGATATTATTTCAATACAATTTATAAAAATGATATTGTTCATTAGTTGCCACGGTGGTATGCGTCAATTTGGTCTTCAAGGACTGGTTCGTGGTGGATTCATATTTAAGACGTGAACTCCTATTCAAAATTGTAGGGGGAAAAATGGGATTTGGGGATTGAAAACGGATCAGTGTGTGTTTAAAGGAAAGCTGCAATGTCTATCTCTACATTGAGGCCTATGGGGGCCAAGCTTTTCAATTTATAAATCCAAAAAGTTTCTTTTCTTGATAAAGTTGTCAGTCTGTCTCCACCCCTCCAATGTGGTGGGACTACCTCAATGCCCCTAAATTCAAGGCCAGATGGATCTCCTTGGTGGTGTAGTGCAAAATGTTTTGATACACTATGTGTCATAAGTTTCCGCCTAATGTTCCCTAGGTGCTCCAGAATGCGTACCCGTAATGGTCGGCTGGTACGCCCTACATACTGGAGTCCACAGGGGCAATTTAGTAGATAGACTATGAATTCAGATTTACAGTTGATGAAATTTGAAATTTTGAACTGTTCTCCTGTTGCTTTAGAGCTAAACTGAATTTTCTCTTTTGTTCCCTGTTTGCAGGCTTTACAGGTGTTACATCTGTGGAAACCTTTTACTTTCTGTAACCAATTTAAGTCCTGGCCTGTTGTCCTACTTTCTGGCCGGAAGAGGCTTGGTGCTAACCTCCTTTTAATATTATCCGCCCTCTTATAGATAACCTTGGGTTTCTCTGGGAGGTATTCTTTCAAGGTGGGGTCTCCCTGTAGCAGATGCCAGTGTTTATTCAGGATCTTTTGTATGCTCCCTGCATCTTGGCTATATTGTGTTAGGAAAGCAATATTAAACTCCTCTCTAGGTTTTGGTGGATTGGTTTTTAAAATGTCGCTGCGTTTAAGCTTCCCTACATCTATTATTGCTGTATCCATTTTTTCATTATCATAATTCTTTGCAATGAATCGGTTCTTCAGAATATTGGATTGTTCCCTATAAACATGATCATCGCTAAAGTTTCTCCTGATTCTGCGAAACTGTCCTGGGGGTATGTTTTTCAGCCATTTCTTATGGTGGCAGCTAGTGTTAAGCAGGTAATTATTGCAGTCAACTGTTTTGAAGAAAGTTTTAGTCTTCAGTCTATTATCTTCTATGTAAATTGTTAGATCTAAAAAGTCTACCGAATTATTCCCTATGCATGTTGTGAAAGCTAGGTTCCTCTCATTATTGTTAATGTAATTCAGAAAGTGATTTAAGGTTTCATTGTTGCCTCTCCAGATAAAAAACACATCATCGATGTATCTCCGCCATAGCACAAGATCCGCACTGAATTCATGTTCCGACCAGATGGTATCGGTCTCCCAACTGTCCATGAACAAGTTGGCATAACTCGGTGCGAATTTTGAACCCATGGCTGTTCCGCACTTTTGTAAAAAATATGTTCCATCAAAATTAAAAAGGTTGTGTTTAAGAATAAAATTAATACTTTCTAAAATAACTAGAAAAACTAAAAAATATAGATTTTAGGGAACTCGAACATTAATAACTAGTTGGACAAAAATAGATATTATTTCAATACAATTTATAAAAATGATATTGTTCATTAGTTGCCACGGTGGTATGCGTCAATTTGGTCTTCAAGGACTGGTTCGTGGTGGATTCATATTTAAGACGTGAACTCCTATTCAAAATTGTAGGGGGAAAAATGGGATTTGGGGATTGAAAACGGATCAGTGTGTGTTTAAAGGAAAGCTGCAATGTCTATCTCTACATTGAGGCCTATGGGGGCCAAGCTTTTCAATTTATAAATCCAAAAAGTTTCTTTTCTTGATAAAGTTGTCAGTCTGTCTCCACCCCTCCAATGTGGTGGGACTACCTCAATGCCCCTAAATTCAAGGCCAGATGGATCTCCTTGGTGGTGTAGTGCAAAATGTTTTGATACACTATGTGTCATAAGTTTCCGCCTAATGTTCCCTAGGTGCTCCAGAATGCGTACCCGTAATGGTCGGCTGGTACGCCCTACATACTGGAGTCCACAGGGGCAATTTAGTAGATAGACTATGAATTCAGATTTACAGTTGATGAAATTTGAAATTTTGAACTGTTCTCCTGTTGCTTTAGAGCTAAACTGAATTTTCTCTTTTGTTCCCTGTTTGCAGGCTTTACAGGTGTTACATCTGTGGAAACCTTTTACTTTCTGTAACCAATTTAAGTCCTGGCCTGTTGTCCTACTTTCTGGCCGGAAGAGGCTTGGTGCTAACCTCCTTTTAATATTATCCGCCCTCTTATAGATAACCTTGGGTTTCTCTGGGAGGTATTCTTTCAAGGTGGGGTCTCCCTGTAGCAGATGCCAGTGTTTATTCAGGATCTTTTGTATGCTCCCTGCATCTTGGCTATATTGTGTTAGGAAAGCAATATTAAACTCCTCTCTAGGTTTTGGTGGATTGGTTTTTAAAATGTCGCTGCGTTTAAGCTTCCCTACATCTATTATTGCTGTATCCATTTTTTCATTATCATAATTCTTTGCAATGAATCGGTTCTTCAGAATATTGGATTGTTCCGTATAAACATGATCATCGCTAAAGTTTCTCCTGATTCTGCGAAACTGTCCTGGGGGTATGTTTTTCAGCCATTTCTTATGGTGGCAGCTAGTGTTAAGCAGGTAATTATTGCAGTCAACTGTTTTGAAGAAAGTTTTAGTCTTCAGTCTATTATCTTCTATGTAAATTGTTAGATCTAAAAAGTCTACCGAATTATTCCCTATGCATGTTGTGAAAGCTAGGTTCCTCTCATTATTGTTAATGTAATTCAGAAAGTGATTTAAGGTTTCATTGTTGCCTCTCCAGATAAAAAACACATCATCGATGTATCTCCGCCATAGCACAAGATCCGCACTGAATTCATGTTCCGACCAGATGGTATCGGTCTCCCAACTGTCCATGAACAAGTTGGCATAACTCGGTGCGAATTTTGAACCCATGGCTGTTCCGCACTTTTGTAAAAAATATGTTCCATCAAAATTAAAAAGGTTGTGTTTAAGAATAAAATTAATACTTTCTAAAATAAAGCGTCTTTGTTCTATGTGAACGGTGGCATCATTTATTAGCGTCCGTTCGATGGCTTTAATTCCATCATCATGTTTTATGGACGTGTATAATGAAGTCACATCGCAGGTGCACATTTTATAGCCTTCTTGCCAATCTATCTGTTCTAATATATTTAGAATTTGCGTGGTGTCTCTGAGATAGGACCGCATCTCCGCAACGTATGGCTGCAGAAATAGATCTATGTACTCCGACAGTCGAGACGTGAGCGAGCCTATCCCAGAGATAATGGGTCTACCTGGTGGTGCTTTCATGTCCTTATGGATTTTGGGCAGAAATTAGAATATTGGCATAACCGGGAATTTCACATTTAGATAATCATATTCTTTTTCATTCAGGACTCCTGTTGAGCTGCCCCTGTCTAGCAGAGTTTGGAATTCTACACAGAATTCTCTGTGGGGATTAGTCTTCAGACGTGCATAGGTGATGTCATCCGACAGTATCCTCTCTGCTTCACCCTTGTAGTATTCCGTGTCCATAACGACTACCCCCCCCCCCCCTTTATCTGCTTGTTTGAATGTAATAGCCTTTTCTTTCTCTAAGTTTTGCAATGCGATTTTTTCTTTCAAGGTTAGATTGTTCTTAGTTATCTTAGTAGCACCAGAGGTTAGTCTATCAAAGTCCTCCTGGATTTTCTGATGGAAGACTTCTAAGTTATGGCCTTTCGCCCAGCTTGGATAGAATTTGGATTTATTTTTTAGGTTTGAATGCTTGAACTCATCCATCTCTATATTCGCGTTAGCATTATTGTTCACTACCTCCCTTGTTTGTGCATCTTTTGAAATAAAGAATTTTTTAAGGGTTAACTGTCTAATGTATTTGTGCGCGTCTATATACAGATTGAAACTGTTCGCCTTGGCAACTGGTGCGAAGTTCAGCCCCTTTTTTATTAGGTTACATTCATCTACATTTAATTCTTTTTTGCTCAGATTAAATATATTGTTCAAATCGCTGCTCTTTTTCTGTGTCCTTCTTCCTCCCCGCTTTCCTCGTGGGGCCTTTTTCTGAGTTTTGTGTTTGGGGTTTCTTTTTCTTTCTGGTTTTCTGACACTAGGAAGCGATTCTGAGTAACTAGGGGTGGTGCTTTGAGTGATTGGGCCTGTTCTAAAAAATGCCCTGCGTGTGGTCGGGGTGATCTTTGCTCTCTCACATGACTCTGTTCTCTATCCTGTCTTTCTCTATATGTGGTCCTCTGTTCCCTATGGGGGGATTTGTGTTCTCTTCCTTGGCTATGTTCCCTATGATGTTTACGGGGTGACCGGTAGTGTCTCCTTTGACTCTCTTCTATCTCATAACGTCTCTCTCTATATTCCCGATTTGACCCATGATATTTATAAGGTGATCTACGATCCCTATCCCTGCTACGTTCTCTCTCATACCTGTTATCTCTACGTTCTAGTGGTGATCTAGCTCTGTAGTTGTATGCGGGTGGCTTGGCTCTATGATGGCTTTCCTGATAATCTTTGGAATAGTACTTGTGTCTCTGCCAGTTTTCCTCCCGGTCTCTATCTTGTTTATTTGCCTCTTCCCTTTTGTGACTGACTGCGTCCTCGGTACTGTGAGTTTTTATTTCTTTATTCTCTCCAGGAGTTTCTAGATCACCAACTTCCCGCCCTCTTGGTGGTATGTGTCTAGCCTCTGTATTGAATGATACATTTTTAGTGTTATCAAATTTGGAATAGGTCCTATGTTTGTCTATTTTGGTTGGATAGCTCGATATGTTGGTTCTTAAAGTTTTGTTGCTATCTTCTCTACTCCTATATTCAAACATTTTCCTATCCTTTGGGGTGGTAGGTGGGACTAGTGTGACCCTTTGCCATTTGGGGTTGGACCCTACTAAGTAGTCTTCCTCATCTCGTCTAAATTTCTTATTTTTAGACTCTATCAGATTTCTTTCTATAGCATCTATTTCATCAGCTAGTTTTTGGTCTCTATTTAGGAAGGTGGGGTTGTCTGTGGAAATTTCTAATCTCTTCTGAATTAAAGTAACTTCTCGATCAATTTCTATCAAGGTCTTTGTATGATGTTTAATGATTAGTTTCATTAGACTGAATGAACACGCATCCATAGTTTCTTCCCATTGGACATTATATTCTATGTCTGCTAATTCAAAGGAGGATTTTTTATCAAATCGTAAACCCCTAGGTATACGTTTGATGTCTAAGTATTTCTCTAAATAGACTTTATCCCAGACCTTTTTGGTCTCTTTCTTAAGTAAATTCTCAAGTTTGTCAAACTCGTTATTTATTGTTTCTACATCTCCCATCTCCGCTGACTCAATTTCTCTCATTTTGTTCTATATGTTGTTACTTCTGAAAATTCTTTTTGTAAAAACACTCTCTTTAATTTCGACTGGGTTTTCCATCTCTATGGTTTCTTCTTCCATATTAGGAGCTTTTTGGGGTGCTGCCACCAGGATGGGATTAGAAAAGGCTCAGTGGTTGTTTGAACTGGGGCGCTCCCTGGAATGTGTGGCTAAAAAATGCTACAACACCTTTGATATATTAAAATATGTAGAAAAATAAAAAATTGTGTTTTGTGGTGTAAAAGAGTATAAAAATATATACTGGCCCTTTTGATGATTTTTGGTTGCTGCTTGACCTTGAAGAAGGGAACCCCGTGTCCTTCTTAACGTGGCAATGGGAGTGTGAAGACGGTCAGCGCAAAACTCATGGACCTCACGATGTTGATGGAACAGGATGAAGTTGAATAAAAATGGAATAAAACACAGTATTAGTGTCACATATGTGGGGGATGGGGGCGGGTGGGGGGGGTGGGGGGGAATGGAGGAAGGGGTGATGGTGGAATTCCACTAAATAAACAATAAATGAAACATAAACATATAGTTTCAGTGACTCACACGGGCTTGTGTGAGACTTCGCCCTCAACGCAGACTGTAGTGGGTAAATGCAGACTCCTATGGTGGAGTCCCAATAAACATAAAACTCACACGGCCTAATGTGAGTTCTTGCCCTCAGAGGGTGAGGTCAGCCTGTATAGGTGGTGTGAAGTCGTCTCAGCAAAATATCCCCCAATAGGTACAGTGTGTGAGTGTCTCCTCTCCCCGTTGGCCAAAAGACCAAGAAAATGTGTGCAAACCAGGGTTAGCAGTATAACAGGTCTTTATTTGGTAACAGTTTGAGACATGAGCATAAACAAGCATACACGTTGAAAAAGCATATAACAATATAAATATAGCAAGGTGAATAAACAAAAAGCACACTCACACTGAATTGTAACTTCTTTTGCCCAGCGTCGGCCGCGTGGTTTGATCCCGCAAGATCTCCTCCTCCGTTGTTGCTCTCACTGGCGCGTCCGGCAGTGGAACCGGAAGAGAGGATCTATACCGGATGTCCTGCGGTCGACTGGGTCCCTCTCTCAATGAGCTCCGGCAGGGAACAACGCGTTTCGCAGTAAGCTTCGTCAGGTTCCTGCCGGATGCTCATTGTGTGCAGTCTATATAGGCGCCCCGATTTAATTAATTAGTAAAACACCTGGCTTTCATTAAAAGTTGTCCACTTCCAATAGACTAATGTAATGTCAATGTAAATCGAACCGATCATAGCCCTTGGATACAGGGACAATATACTTGTTATTGTAAACATTTCTCTAGTGTCAATATATTAAAATCAAACATTGTTTTAATAAATATTTTAAAATGTTTAAAAAACGTTTTAAAAAACAAACATCAATTCGCAGTGTGAAACATTATATTGTGGTGAGTATCATCAATAATCTTAAGCCTATGGACCTTTGCGGGCTCACACAGCCTATAATAGTGGTTCTATGCCAGAGAGCTGTATCACTTAAACCATTATGCTGTCAGTGAACTTTTCTCCATTTGTTGTACAATGGTGCCATCATGTGGCTGAGTTTGGAAACTACATAGACATAGTTCTTCTCTCATGGTGACTCATGTTAGTAACAGAATGCTATTGGGATGTGGGCAGTGTAATAACCCAAATATATTAGAGATCTAAAAAATATTACAGATTTTTAGGGAACTTGAACATTAATAGCTGTTTGGACAAAAATAGATTAAACTTCAATACAGTTTGTAAAGGTGATCTTGTACAATGGTGCCATAATTTGGCTTAGTTTGGAAATTACAAAGACATAGTTATTCCCTAATGGTGACTAATGTTAGTAACAGGATGCTGTAGGACTGTGGGCACTGTAGCCACCCAAATTTATACACATTTAGACAAATATAAAACAATTCTAAAATAACTAGAAAAACTAAAAAATATAGATTTTAGGGAACTCGAACATTAATAACTAGTTGGACAAAAATAGATATTATTTCAATACAATTTATAAAAATGATATTGTTCATTAGTTGCCACGGTGGTATGCGTCAATTTGGTCTTCAAGGACTGGTTCGTGGTGGATTCATATTTAAGACGTGAACTCCTATTCAAAATTGTAGGGGAAAAAATGGGATTTGGGGATTGAAAACGGATCAGTGTGTGTTTAAAGGAAAGCTGCAATGTCTATCTCTACATTGAGGCCTATGGGGGCCAAGCTTTTCAATTTATAAATCCAAAAAGTTTCTTTTCTTGATAAAGTTGTCAGTCTGTCTCCACCCCTCCAATGTGGTGGGACTACCTCAATGCCCCTAAATTCAAGGCCAGATGGATCTCCTTGGTGGTGTAGTGCAAAATGTTTTGATACACTATGTGTCATAAGTTTCCGCCTAATGTTCCCTAGGTGCTCCAGAATGCGTACCCGTAATGGTCGGCTGGTACGCCCTACATACTGGAGTCCACAGGGGCAATTTAGTAGATAGACTATGAATTCAGATTTACAGTTGATGAAATTTGAAATTTTGAACTGTTCTCCTGTTGCTTTAGAGCTAAACTGAATTTTCTCTTTTGTTCCCTGTTTGCAGGCTTTACAGGTGTTACATCTGTGGAAACCTTTTACTTTCTGTAACCAATTTAAGTCCTGGCCTGTTGTCCTACTTTCTGGCCGGAAGAGGCTTGGTGCTAACCTCCTTTTAATATTATCCGCCCTCTTATAGATAACCTTGGGTTTCTCTGGGAGGTATTCTTTCAAGGTGGGGTCTCCCTGTAGCAGATGCCAGTGTTTATTCAGGATCTTTTGTATGCTCCCTGCATCTTGGCTATATTGTGTTAGGAAAGCAATATTAAACTCCTCTCTAGGTTTTGGTGGATTGGTTTTTAAAATGTCGCTGCGTTTAAGCTTCCCTACTTCTATTATTGCTGTATCCATTTTTTCATTATCATAATTCTTTGCAATGAATCGGTTCTTCAGAATATTGGATTGTTCCCTATAAACATGATCATCGCTAAAGTTTCTCCTGATTCTGCGAAACTGTCCTGGGGGTATGTTTTTCAGCCATTTCTTATGGTGGCAGCTAGTGTTAAGCAGGTAATTATTGCAGTCAACTGTTTTGAAGAAAGTTTTAGTCTTCAGTCTATTATCTTCTATGTAAATTGTTAGATCTAAAAAGTCTACCGAATTATTCCCTATGCATGTTGTGAAAGCTAGGTTCCTCTCATTATTGTTAATGTAATTCAGAAAGTGATTTAAGGTTTCATTGTTGCCTCTCCAGATAAAAAACACATCATCGATGTATCTCCGCCATAGCACAAGATCCGCACTGAATTCATGTTCCGACCAGATGGTATCGGTCTCCCAACTGTCCATGAACAAGTTGGCATAACTCGGTGCGAATTTTGAACCCATGGCTGTTCCGCACTTTTGTAAAAAATATGTTCCATCAAAATTAAAAAGGTTGTGTTTAAGAATAAAATTAATACTTTCTAAAATAACTAGAAAAACTAAAAAATATAGATTTTAGGGAACTCGAACATTAATAACTAGTTGGACAAAAATAGATATTATTTCAATACAATTTATAAAAATGATATTGTTCATTAGTTGCCACGGTGGTATGCGTCAATTTGGTCTTCAAGGACTGGTTCGTGGTGGATTCATATTTAAGACGTGAACTCCTATTCAAAATTGTAGGGGGAAAAATGGGATTTGGGGATTGAAAACGGATCAGTGTGTGTTTAAAGGAAAGCTGCAATGTCTATCTCTACATTGAGGCCTATGGGGGCCAAGCTTTTCAATTTATAAATCCAAAAAGTTTCTTTTCTTGATAAAGTTGTCAGTCTGTCTCCACCCCTCCAATGTGGTGGGACTACCTCAATGCCCCTAAATTCAAGGCCAGATGGATCTCCTTGGTGGTGTAGTGCAAAATGTTTTGATACACTATGTGTCATAAGTTTCCGCCTAATGTTCCCTAGGTGCTCCAGAATGCGTACCCGTAATGGTCGGCTGGTACGCCCTACATACTGGAGTCCACAGGGGCAATTTAGTAGATAGACTATGAATTCAGATTTACAGTTGATGAAATTTGAAATTTTGAACTGTTCTCCTGTTGCTTTAGAGCTAAACTGAATTTTCTCTTTTGTTCCCTGTTTGCAGGCTTTACAGGTGTTACATCTGTGGAAACCTTTTACTTTCTGTAACCAATTTAAGTCCTGGCCTGTTGTCCTACTTTCTGGCCGGAAGAGGCTTGGTGCTAACCTCCTTTTAATATTATCCGCCCTCTTATAGATAACCTTGGGTTTCTCTGGGAGGTATTCTTTCAAGGTGGGGTCTCCCTGTAGCAGATGCCAGTGTTTATTCAGGATCTTTTGTATGCTCCCTGCATCTTGGCTATATTGTGTTAGGAAAGCAATATTAAACTCCTCTCTAGGTTTTGGTGGATTGGTTTTTAAAATGTCGCTGCGTTTAAGCTTCCCTACATCTATTATTGCTGTATCCATTTTTTCATTATCATAATTCTTTGCAATGAATCGGTTCTTCAGAATATTGGATTGTTCCGTATAAACATGATCATCGCTAAAGTTTCTCCTGATTCTGCGAAACTGTCCTGGGGGTATGTTTTTCAGCCATTTCTTATGGTGGCAGCTAGTGTTAAGCAGGTAATTATTGCAGTCAACTGTTTTGAAGAAAGTTTTAGTCTTCAGTCTATTATCTTCTATGTAAATTGTTAGATCTAAAAAGTCTACCGAATTATTCCCTATGCATGTTGTGAAAGCTAGGTTCCTCTCATTATTGTTAATGTAATTCAGAAAGTGATTTAAGGTTTCATTGTTGCCTCTCCAGATAAAAAACACATCATCGATGTATCTCCGCCATAGCACAAGATCCGCACTGAATTCATGTTCCGACCAGATGGTATCGGTCTCCCAACTGTCCATGAACAAGTTGGCATAACTCGGTGCGAATTTTGAACCCATGGCTGTTCCGCACTTTTGTAAAAAATATGTTCCATCAAAATTAAAAAGGTTGTGTTTAAGAATAAAATTAATACTTTCTAAAATAAAGCGTCTTTGTTCTATGTGAACGGTGGCATCATTTATTAGCGTCCGTTCGATGGCTTTAATTCCATCATCATGTTTTATGGACGTGTATAATGAAGTCACATCGCAGGTGCACATTTTATAGCCTTCTTGCCAATCTATCTGTTCTAATATATTTAGAATTTGCGTGGTGTCTCTGAGATAGGACCGCATCTCCGCAACGTATGGCTGCAGAAATAGATCTATGTACTCCGACAGTCGAGACGTGAGCGAGCCTATCCCAGAGATAATGGGTCTACCTGGTGGTGCTTTCATGTCCTTATGGATTTTGGGCAGAAATTAGAATATTGGCATAACCGGGAATTTCACATTTAGATAATCATATTCTTTTTCATTCAGGACTCCTGTTGAGCTGCCCCTGTCTAGCAGAGTTTGGAATTCTACACAGAATTCTCTGTGGGGATTAGTCTTCAGACGTGCATAGGTGATGTCATCCGACAGTATCCTCTCTGCTTCACCCTTGTAGTATTCCGTGTCCATAACGACTACCCCCCCCCCCCCCTTTATCTGCTTGTTTGAATGTAATAGCCTTTTCTTTCTCTAAGTTTTGCAATGCGATTTTTTCTTTCAAGGTTAGATTGTTCTTAGTTATCTTAGTAGCACCAGAGGTTAGTCTATCAAAGTCCTCCTGGATTTTCTGATGGAAGACTTCTAAGTTATGGCCTTTCGCCCAGCTTGGATAGAATTTGGATTTATTTTTTAGGTTTGAATGCTTGAACTCATCCATCTCTATATTCGCGTTAGCATTATTGTTCACTACCTCCCTTGTTTGTGCATCTTTTGAAATAAAGAATTTTTTAAGGGTTAACTGTCTAATGTATTTGTGCGCGTCTATATACAGATTGAAACTGTTCGCCTTGGCAACTGGTGCGAAGTTCAGCCCCTTTTTTATTAGGTTACATTCATCTACATTTAATTCTTTTTTGCTCAGATTAAATATATTGTTCAAATCGCTGCTCTTTTTCTGTGTCCTTCTTCCTCCCCGCTTTCCTCGTGGGGCCTTTTTCTGAGTTTTGTGTTTGGGGTTTCTTTTTCTTTCTGGTTTTCTGACACTAGGAAGCGATTCTGAGTAACTAGGGGTGGTGCTTTGAGTGATTGGGCCTGTTCTAAAAAATGCCCTGCGTGTGGTCGGGGTGATCTTTGCTCTCTCACATGACTCTGTTCTCTATCCTGTCTTTCTCTATATGTGGTCCTCTGTTCCCTATGGGGGGATTTGTGTTCTCTTCCTTGGCTATGTTCCCTATGATGTTTACGGGGTGACCGGTAGTGTCTCCTTTGACTCTCTTCTATCTCATAACGTCTCTCTCTATATTCCCGATTTGACCCATGATATTTATAAGGTGATCTACGATCCCTATCCCTGCTACGTTCTCTCTCATACCTGTTATCTCTACGTTCTAGTGGTGATCTAGCTCTGTAGTTGTATGCGGGTGGCTTGGCTCTATGATGGCTTTCCTGATAATCTTTGGAATAGTACTTGTGTCTCTGCCAGTTTTCCTCCCGGTCTCTATCTTGTTTATTTGCCTCTTCCCTTTTGTGACTGACTGCGTCCTCGGTACTGTGAGTTTTTATTTCTTTATTCTCTCCAGGAGTTTCTAGATCACCAACTTCCCGCCCTCTTGGTGGTATGTGTCTAGCCTCTGTATTGAATGATACATTTTTAGTGTTATCAAATTTGGAATAGGTCCTATGTTTGTCTATTTTGGTTGGATAGCTCGATATGTTGGTTCTTAAAGTTTTGTTGCTATCTTCTCTACTCCTATATTCAAACATTTTCCTATCCTTTGGGGTGGTAGGTGGGACTAGTGTGACCCTTTGCCATTTGGGGTTGGACCCTACTAAGTAGTCTTCCTCATCTCGTCTAAATTTCTTATTTTTAGACTCTATCAGATTTCTTTCTATAGCATCTATTTCATCAGCTAGTTTTTGGTCTCTATTTAGGAAGGTGGGGTTGTCTGTGGAAATTTCTAATCTCTTCTGAATTAAAGTAACTTCTCGATCAATTTCTATCAAGGTCTTTGTATGATGTTTAATGATTAGTTTCATTAGACTGAATGAACACGCATCCATAGTTTCTTCCCATTGGACATTATATTCTATGTCTGCTAATTCAAAGGAGGATTTTTTATCAAATCGTAAACCCCTAGGTATACGTTTGATGTCTAAGTATTTCTCTAAATAGACTTTATCCCAGACCTTTTTGGTCTCTTTCTTAAGTAAATTCTCAAGTTTGTCAAACTCGTTATTTATTGTTTCTACATCTCCCATCTCCGCTGACTCAATTTCTCTCATTTTGTTCTATATGTTGTTACTTCTGAAAATTCTTTTTGTAAAAACACTCTCTTTAATTTCGACTGGGTTTTCCATCTCTATGGTTTCTTCTTCCATATTAGGAGCTTTTTGGGGTGCTGCCACCAGGATGGGATTAGAAAAGGCTCAGTGGTTGTTTGAACTGGGGCGCTCCCTGGAATGTGTGGCTAAAAAATGCTACAACACCTTTGATATATTAAAATATGTAGAAAAATAAAAAATTGTGTTTTGTGGTGTAAAAGAGTATAAAAATATATACTGGCCCTTTTGATGATTTTTGGTTGCTGCTTGACCTTGAAGAAGGGAACCCCGTGTCCTTCTTAACGTGGCAATGGGAGTGTGAAGACGGTCAGCGCAAAACTCATGGACCTCACGATGTTGATGGAACAGGATGAAGTTGAATAAAAATGGAATAAAACACAGTATTAGTGTCACATATGTGGGGGATGGGGGCGGGTGGGGGGGGTGGGGGGGAATGGAGGAAGGGGTGATGGTGGAATTCCACTAAATAAACAATAAATGAAACATAAACATATAGTTTCAGTGACTCACACGGGCTTGTGTGAGACTTCGCCCTCAACGCAGACTGTAGTGGGTAAATGCAGACTCCTATGGTGGAGTCCCAATAAACATAAAACTCACACGGCCTAATGTGAGTTCTTGCCCTCAGAGGGTGAGGTCAGCCTGTATAGGTGGTGTGAAGTCGTCTCAGCAAAATATCCCCCAATAGGTACAGTGTGTGAGTGTCTCCTCTCCCCGTTGGCCAAAAGACCAAGAAAATGTGTGCAAACCAGGGTTAGCAGTATAACAGGTCTTTATTTGGTAACAGTTTGAGACATGAGCATAAACAAGCATACACGTTGAAAAAGCATATAACAATATAAATATAGCAAGGTGAATAAACAAAAAGCACACTCACACTGAATTGTAACTTCTTTTGCCCAGCGTCGGCCGCGTGGTTTGATCCCGCAAGATCTCCTCCTCCGTTGTTGCTCTCACTGGCGCGTCCGGCAGTGGAACCGGAAGAGAGGATCTATACCGGATGTCCTGCGGTCGACTGGGTCCCTCTCTCAATGAGCTCCGGCAGGGAACAACGCGTTTCGCAGTAAGCTTCGTCAGGTTCCTGCCGGATGCTCATTGTGTGCAGTCTATATAGGCGCCCCGATTTAATTAATTAGTAAAACACCTGGCTTTCATTAAAAGTTGTCCACTTCCAATAGACTAATGTAATGTCAATGTAAATCGAACCGATCATAGCCCTTGGATACAGGGACAATATACTTGTTATTGTAAACATTTCTCTAGTGTCAATATATTAAAATCAAACATTGTTTTAATAAATATTTTAAAATGTTTAAAAAACGTTTTAAAAAACAAACATCAATTCGCAGTGTGAAACATTATATTGTGGTGAGTATCATCAATAATCTTAAGCCTATGGACCTTTGCGGGCTCACACAGCCTATAATAGTGGTTCTATGCCAGAGAGCTGTATCACTTAAACCATTATGCTGTCAGTGAACTTTTCTCCATTTGTTGTACAATGGTGCCATCATGTGGCTGAGTTTGGAAACTACATAGACATAGTTCTTCTCTCATGGTGACTCATGTTAGTAACAGAATGCTATTGGGATGTGGGCAGTGTAATAACCCAAATATATTAGAGATCTAAAAAATATTACAGATTTTTAGGGAACTTGAACATTAATAGCTGTTTGGACAAAAATAGATTAAACTTCAATACAGTTTGTAAAGGTGATCTTGTACAATGGTGCCATAATTTGGCTTAGTTTGGAAATTACAAAGACATAGTTATTCCCTAATGGTGACTAATGTTAGTAACAGGATGCTGTAGGACTGTGGGCACTGTAGCCACCCAAATTTATACACATTTAGACAAATATAAAACAATTCTAAAATAACTAGAAAAACTAAAAAATATAGATTTTAGGGAACTCGAACATTAATAACTAGTTGGACAAAAATAGATATTATTTCAATACAATTTATAAAAATGATATTGTTCATTAGTTGCCACGGTGGTATGCGTCAATTTGGTCTTCAAGGACTGGTTCGTGGTGGATTCATATTTAAGACGTGAACTCCTATTCAAAATTGTAGGGGAAAAAATGGGATTTGGGGATTGAAAACGGATCAGTGTGTGTTTAAAGGAAAGCTGCAATGTCTATCTCTACATTGAGGCCTATGGGGGCCAAGCTTTTCAATTTATAAATCCAAAAAGTTTCTTTTCTTGATAAAGTTGTCAGTCTGTCTCCACCCCTCCAATGTGGTGGGACTACCTCAATGCCCCTAAATTCAAGGCCAGATGGATCTCCTTGGTGGTGTAGTGCAAAATGTTTTGATACACTATGTGTCATAAGTTTCCGCCTAATGTTCCCTAGGTGCTCCAGAATGCGTACCCGTAATGGTCGGCTGGTACGCCCTACATACTGGAGTCCACAGGGGCAATTTAGTAGATAGACTATGAATTCAGATTTACAGTTGATGAAATTTGAAATTTTGAACTGTTCTCCTGTTGCTTTAGAGCTAAACTGAATTTTCTCTTTTGTTCCCTGTTTGCAGGCTTTACAGGTGTTACATCTGTGGAAACCTTTTACTTTCTGTAACCAATTTAAGTCCTGGCCTGTTGTCCTACTTTCTGGCCGGAAGAGGCTTGGTGCTAACCTCCTTTTAATATTATCCGCCCTCTTATAGATAACCTTGGGTTTCTCTGGGAGGTATTCTTTCAAGGTGGGGTCTCCCTGTAGCAGATGCCAGTGTTTATTCAGGATCTTTTGTATGCTCCCTGCATCTTGGCTATATTGTGTTAGGAAAGCAATATTAAACTCCTCTCTAGGTTTTGGTGGATTGGTTTTTAAAATGTCGCTGCGTTTAAGCTTCCCTACTTCTATTATTGCTGTATCCATTTTTTCATTATCATAATTCTTTGCAATGAATCGGTTCTTCAGAATATTGGATTGTTCCCTATAAACATGATCATCGCTAAAGTTTCTCCTGATTCTGCGAAACTGTCCTGGGGGTATGTTTTTCAGCCATTTCTTATGGTGGCAGCTAGTGTTAAGCAGGTAATTATTGCAGTCAACTGTTTTGAAGAAAGTTTTAGTCTTCAGTCTATTATCTTCTATGTAAATTGTTAGATCTAAAAAGTCTACCGAATTATTCCCTATGCATGTTGTGAAAGCTAGGTTCCTCTCATTATTGTTAATGTAATTCAGAAAGTGATTTAAGGTTTCATTGTTGCCTCTCCAGATAAAAAACACATCATCGATGTATCTCCGCCATAGCACAAGATCCGCACTGAATTCATGTTCCGACCAGATGGTATCGGTCTCCCAACTGTCCATGAACAAGTTGGCATAACTCGGTGCGAATTTTGAACCCATGGCTGTTCCGCACTTTTGTAAAAAATATGTTCCATCAAAATTTAAAAGGTTGTGTTTAAGAATAAAATTAATACTTTCTAAAATAAAGCGTCTTTGTTCTATGTGAACGGTGGCATCATTTATTAGCGTCCGTTCGATGGCTTTAATTCCATCATCATGTTTTATGGACGTGTATAATGAAGTCACATCGCAGGTGCGCATTTTATAGCCTTCTTGCCAATCTATCTGTTCTAATATATTTAGAATTTGCGTGGTGTCTCTGAGATAGGACCGCATCTCCGCAACGTATGGCTGCAGAAATAGATCTATGTACTCCGACAGTCGAGACGTGAGCGAGCCTATCCCAGAGATAATGGGTCTACCTGGTGGTGCTTTAATGTCCTTATGGATTTTGGGCAGAAAATAGAATATTGGCATAACCGGGAATTTCACATTTAGATAATCATATTCTTTTTCATTCAGGACTCCTGTTGAGCTGCCCCTGTCTAGCAGAGTTTGGAATTCTACACAGAATTCTCTGTGGGGATTAGTCTTCAGACGTGCATAGGTGATGTCATCCGACAGTATCCTCTCTGCTTCACCCTTGTAGTATTCCGTGTCCATAATGACTACCCACCCCCCCCCTTTATCTGCTTGTTTGAATGTAATAGCCTTTTCTTTCTCTAAGTTTTGCAATGCGATTTTTTCTTTCAAGGTTAGATTGTTCTTAGTTATCTTAGTAGCACCAGAGGTTAGTCTATCAAAGTCCTCCTGGATTTTCTGATGGAAGACTTCTAAGTTATGGCCTTTTGCCCAGCTTGGATAGAATTTGGATTTATTTTTTAGGTTTGAATGCTTGAACTCATCCATCTCTATATTCGCGTTAGCATTATTGTTCACTACCTCCCTTGTTTGTGCATCTTTTGAAATAAAGAATTTTTTAAGGGTTAACTGTCTAATGTATTTGTGCGCGTCTATATACAGATTGAAACTGTTCGCCTTGGCAACTGGTGCGAAGTTCAGCCCCTTTTTTATTAGGTTACATTCATCTACATTTAATTCTTTTTTGCTCAGATTAAATATATTGTTCAAATCGCTGCTCTTTTTCTGTGTCCTTCTTCCTCCCCGCTTTCCTCGTGGGGCCTTTTTCTGAGTTTTGTGTTTGGGGTTTCTTTTTCTTTCTGGTTTTCTGACACTAGGAAGCGATTCTGAGTAACTAGGGGTGGTGCTTTGAGTGATTGGGCCTGTTCTAAAAAATGCCCTGCGTGTGGTCGGGGTGATCTTTGCTCTCTCACATGACTCTGTTCTCTATCCTGTCTTTCTCTATATGTGGTCCTCTGTTCCCTATGGGGGGATTTGAGTTCTCTTCCTTGGCTATGTTCCCTATGATGTTTACGGGGTGACCGGTAGTGTCTCCTTTGACTCTCTTCTCTCTCATAACGTCTCTCTCTATATTCCCGATTTGACCCATGATATTTATAAGGTGATCTACGATCCCTATCCCTGCTACGTTCTCTCTCATACCTGTTATCTGTACGTTCTAGTGGTGATCTAGCTCTGTAGTTGTATGCGGGTGGCTTGGCTCTATGATGGCTTTCCTGATAATCTTTGGAATAGTACTTGTGTCTCTGCCAGTTTTCCTCCCGGTCTCTATCTTATTTATTTGCCTCTTCCCTTTTGTGACTGACTGCGTCCTCGGTACTGTGAGTTTTTATTTCTTTATTCTCTCCAGGAGTTTCTAGATCACCAACTTCCCGCCCTCTTGGTGGTATGTGTCTAGCCTCTGTATTGAATGATACATTTTTAGTGTTATCAAATTTGGAATAGGTCCTATGTTTGTCTATTTTGGTTGGATAGCTCGATATGTTGGTTCTTAAAGTTTTGTTGCTATCTTCTCTACTCCTATATTCAAACATTTTCCTATCCTTTGGGGTGGTAGGTGGGACTAGTGTGACCCTTTGCCATTTGGGGTTGGACCCTACTAAGTAGTCTTCCTCATCTCGTCTAAATTTCTTATTTTTAGACTCTATCAGATTTCTTTCTATAGCATCTATTTCATCAGCTAGTTTTTGGTCTCTATTTAGGAAGGTGGGGTTGTCTGTGGAAATTTCTAATCTCTTCTGAATTAAAGTAACTTCTCGATCAATTTCTATCAAGGTCTTTGTATGATGTTTAATGATTAGTTTCATTAGACTGAATGAACACGCATCCATAGTTTCTTCCCATTGGACATTATATTCTATGTCTGCTAATTCAAAGGAGGATTTTTTATCAAATCGTAAACCCCTAGGTATACGTTTGATGTCTAAGTATTTCTCTAAATAGACTTTATCCCAGACCTTTTTGGTCTCTTTCTTAAGTAAATTCTCAAGTTTGTCAAACTCGTTATTTATTGTTTCTACATCTCCCATCTCCGCTGACTCAATTTCTCTCATTTTGTTCTATATGTTGTTACTTCTGAAAATTCTTTTTGTAAAAACACTCTCTTTAATTTCGACTGGTTTTCCATCTCTATGGTTTCTTCTTCCATATTAGGAGCTTTTTGGGGTGCTGCCACCAGGATGGGATTAGAAAAGGCTCAGTGGTTGTTTGAACTGGGGCGCTCCCTGGAATGTGTGGCTAAAAAATGCTACAACACCTTTGATATATTAAAATATGTAGAAAAATAAAAAATTGTGTTTTGTGGTGTAAAAGAGTATAAAAATATATACTGGCCCTTTTGATGATTTTTGGTTGCTGCTTGACCTTGAAGAAGGGAACCCCGTGTCCTTCTTAACGTGGCAATGGGAGTGTGAAGACGGTCAGCGCAAAACTCATGGACCTCACGATGTTGATGGAACAGGATGAAGTTGAATAAAAATGGAATAAAACACAGTATTAGTGTCACATATGTGGGGGATGGGGGTGGGTGGGGGGGAATGGAGGAAGGGGTGATGGTGGAATTCCACTAAATAAACAATAAATGAAACATAAACATATAGTTTCAGTGACTCACACGGGCTTGTGTGAGACTTCGCCCTCAACGCAGACTGTATTGGGTAAATGCAGACTCCTATGGTGGAGTCCCAATAAACATAAAACTCACACGGCCTAATGTGAGTTCTTGCCCTCAGAGGGTGATGTCAGCCTGTATAGGTGGTGTGAAGTCGTCTCAGCAAAATATCACCCAATAGGTATAGTGTGTGAGTGTCTCCTCTCCCCGTTGGCCAAAAGACCAAGAAAATGTGTGCAAACCAGGGTTAGCAGTATAACAGGTCTTTATTTGGTAACAGTTTGAGACATGAGCATAAACAAGCATACACGTTGAAAAAGCATATAACAATATAAATATAGCAAGGTGAATAAACAAAAAACAAAAAGCACACTCACACTGAATTGTAACTTCTTTTGCCCAGCGTCGGCCGCGTGGTTTGATCCCGCAAGATCTCCTCCTCTGTTGTTGCTCTCACTGGCGCGTCCGGCAGTGGAACCGGAAGAGAGGATCTATACCGGATGTCCTGCGGTCGGCTGGGTCCCTCTCTCAATGAGCTCCGGCAGGGAACAACGCGTTTCGCAGTAAGCTTCGTCAGGTTCCTGCCGGATGCTCATTGTGTGCAGTCTATATAGGCGCCCCGATTTAATTAATTAGTAAAACACCTGGCTTTCATTAAAAGTTGTCCACTTCCAATAGACTAATGTAATGTCAATGTAAATCGAACCGATCATAGCCCTTGGATACAGGGACAATATACTTGTTATTGTAAACATTTCTCTAGTGTCAATATATTAAAATCAAACATTGTTTTAATAAATATTTTAAAATGTTTAAAAAACGTTTTAAAAAACAAACATCAATTCGCAGTGTGAAACATTATATTGTGGTGAGTATCATCAATAATCTTAAGCCTATGGACCTTTGCGGGCTCACACAGCCTATAATAGTGGTTCTATGCCAGAGAGCTGTATCACTTAAACCAAGCATGTCAAACTCAAATGCTAACAAGGGCCACATAAACAAGGTTTAAGTCTAGGTGGGCCGCAAAAAAAAAAAACTTACATTTTCATAGAAACGTAGGTTTATTTCGAAAAGTACTGCGTGTGTGTGTGTGTGTGTGTGTGTGTGTTGACCTCACTAACCGAACCAAAAAAAAAGCCAGACGTGAATGACTTCTGAACCCATTAACCAGTGTCAGGATGCCCCCTCTTAACAATTTCCAAAGCAGCAATCCCGCCTGGGATCTTACCTGATCCGCAGTCCCTCAAGGTACTATATTGGAGGGGAGGTGTTCCCTACCTGTCTTCCGATGTCTCCCATGTGAAACTTGAGTCAGATCTGGAAGAAAGCAGAATAGGTTATTTCGGTGTAGGTATAGTGCAGTTAAGATAAAACAGAGAGAGTGGGTGAGGGTGACAGACAGAGGGTGGGAGAGAGAGAGGGTGGGAGAGAGAGAGAGTGGGAGAGAGAGAGAGAGAGTGGGAGAGAGAGAGAGGGTGGGGGAGAGAGGGTGGGGGAGAGAGGGTGGGGGAGAGAGAGGGTGGGGGAGAGAGAGAGAGGGTGGGGGAGAGAGAGAGAGGGTGGGGGAGAGAGAGAGAGGGTGGGGGAGAGAGAGAGAGGGTGGGGGAGAGAGAGGGTGGGGGAGAGAGAGAGGGTGGGAGAGAGAGAGAGGGTGGGAGAGAGAGAGAGAGAGAGTGTGGGAGAGAGAGTGTGGGAGAGAGAGAGAGAGAGTGTGGGAGAGAGAGAGAGAGAGTGTGGGAGAGAGAGAGAGAGTGTGGGAGAGAGAGAGAGTGGGTGGGAGAGAGTGAGAGAGGGGGTGGGGGAGAGAGAGAGAGTGGGTGGGAGAGAGAGAGAGAGGGGGTGGGGAGAGAGAGAGAGAGGGTGGGGGAGAGAGAGAGGGTGGGGGAGAGAGAGAGAGGGTGGGGGAGAGAGAGAGAGGGTGGGGGAGAGAGAGAGAGGGTGGGGGAGAGAGAGAGGGTGGGAGAGAGAGAGAGAGAGTGTGGGGGAGAGAGAGAGAGAGAGAGTGTGGGAGAGAGAGAGAGGGTGGGAGAGAGAGAGAGTGTGGGAGAGAGAGAGAGGGTGGGAGAGAGAGAGAGGGTGGGGGAGAGAGAGAGGGTGGGGAGAGAGAGAGAGGGTGGGGGAGAGAGAGAGAGGGTGGGGGAGAGAGAGAGAGGGTGGGGGAGAGAGAGAGGGTGGGAGAGAGAGAGAGAGAGTGTGGGGGAGAGAGAGGGTGGGGGAGAGAGAGGGTGGGGGAGAGAGAGAGGGTGGGGGAGAGAGAGAGGGTGGG